>NW_028225706.1:0-202067 GCF_052327205.1 Somniosus microcephalus | reverse complement strand
TCTCCTTCTCCTTCTTCTGCTTCTTCTGATTCACCCTCCAGACTTCACCTTCTCCTTCTCCTTCTTCTACTTCTCCTGATTCACCCTCCAGACTTCACCTTCTCCTTCTCCTTCTTCTACTTCTTCTGATTCACCCTCCAGACTTCACCTTCTCCTTCTCCTTCTTCTACTTCTTATGATTCACCCTCCTGACTTCACCTTCTCCTTCTCCTTCTTCTGCTCCTTCTGCTTCACCCTCCAGATTTCACCTTCTCCTTCTCTTTCTTCTGCTTCTTCTGATTCACCCTCCAGACTTCACCTTCTCCTTCTCCTGCTTCTGATTCTTTTGATTCACCCTCCAGACTTCACCTTCTCCTTCTCCTTCTTCTGCTTCTTCTGATTCACCCTCCTGACTTCAACTTCTCCTTCTCCTTCTTCTACTTTTTTGATTCACCCTCCTGACTTCACCTTCTCCTTCTCCTTCTTCTACTTCTTCTGCTTTACCCTCCAGACTTCACCTTCTCCTTCTCCTTCTTCTACTTCTTCTGATTCACCCTCCAGACTTCCCCTTCTCCTTCTCCTTCTTCTGCTTCTTCTGATTCACCCGCCAGACTTCACCTTCTCCTTCTCCTTATTCTGCTTCTCCTGATTCACCCTCCAGACTTCTCCTTCTCCTTCTCCTTCTTCTGCTTCTTTTGAATCACCCTCCTGACTTACCTTCTCCTTCTCCTTCTTCTGCTTCTTCTGATTCACCCTCCAGACTTCAACTTCTCCTTCTCCTTCATCTACTTCTTCTGATTCACCCTCCAGACTTCATCTTCTCCTTCTCCTTCTTCTGCTTCTTCTGATTTACCCTCCAGACTTCACCTTCTCCTTCTCCTTCTTCTGCTTTTTCTGATTCACCCTCCTGACTTCACCTTCTCCTTCTCCTTCTTCTACTTCTTCTGATTCACCCTCCAGACTTCACCTTCTCCTTTTCCTGCTTCTACTTCTTCTGATTCACCCACCAGACTTCACCTTCTCCTTCTCCTTCTTCTGCTTCTTCTGATTTACCCTCCAGACTTCACCTTCTCCTTCTCCTTCTTCTGCTTCTTCTGATTGACCCTCCAGACTTCACCTTCTCCTTCTCCTTCTTCTGCTTCTTCTGATTCACCCTCCAGACTTCGCCTTCTCCTTCTCCTTCTTCTACTTCTTCTGATTCACCCTCCAGACTTCACCTTCTCCTTCTCCTTCTTCTACTTCTTCTGATTCACCCTCCAGTCTTCATCTTCTCCTTCTCCTTCTTCTGCTTCTTCTGATTCACCCTCCAGACTTCACCTTCTCCTTCTCCTTCTTCTGCTTCTTCTGATTCACCCTCCAGACTTCACCTTCTCCTTCTCCTTCTTCTACTTCTTCTGATTCACCCTCCAGACTTCACCTTCTCCTGCTACTCCTTCTGCTTCATCTGATTCACCCTCCAGACTTCACCTTCTCCTTTTCCTTCTTCTGCTTCTTCTGATTCACCCTCCAGATTTCACCTTCTCCTTCTCCTTCTTCTGCTTCTTCTGATTCACCCTCCAGACTTCAACTTCTCCTTCTCCTTCTTCTGCTTCTTCTGATTCACCCTCCAGACTTCACCTTCTCCTTCACCTTCTTCTACTTCTTCTGATTCACCCTCCAGACTTCACCTTCTCCTTCTCCTTCTTCTGCTTCTTCTGATTCACCCTCCAGACTTCACCTTCTCCTTCTCCTTCGTCTACTTCTTCTGATTCACCCTCCAGACTTCACCTTCTCCTTCTCCTTCGTCTACTTCTTCTGATTCACCCTCCAGACTTCACCTTCTCCTTCTCCTTCTTCTGCTTCTTCTGATTCACCCTCCAGACTTCACCTTCTCCTTCACCTTCTTCTACTTCTTCTGATTCACCCTCCAGACTTCACCTTCTCCTTCTCCTTCTTCTGCTTCTTCTGATTCACCCTCCAGACTTCACCTTCTCCTTCTCCTTCTTCTACTTCTTCTGTTTCACCCTCCAGACTTCACCTTCTCCTTCTCCTTCTTCTACTTCTTCTGATTCACCCTCCAGTCTTCACCTTCTCCTTCTCCTTCTTCTGCGTCTTCTGATTCAGCCTCCAGACTTCACCTTCTCCTTCTCCTTCTTCTGCTTCTCCTGATTCACCCTCCTGACTTCACCTTCTCCTTCTCCTTATTCTGCTTCTTCTGATTCACCCTCCAGACTTCACCTTCTCCTTCTCCTTCTTCTACTTCTTCTGATTCACCCTCCAGACTTCACCTTCTCCTTCTACTTCTTCTGCTTCTTCTGATTCACCCTCCAGACTTCACCTTCTCTTTTTCCTTCTTCTGCTTCTTCTGATTCACCCTCCAGATTTCACCTTCTCCTTCTCCTTCTTCTGCTTCTTCTGATTCACCCTCCAGACTTCACCTTCTCCTTCTCCTTCTTCTACTTCTTCTGATTCATCCTCCAGACTTCATCTTCTCCTTCTCCTTCTTCTGCTTCTTCTGATTCACCCTCCACACTTCACCTTCTCCTTCTCCTTCTTCTGCTTCTTCTGATTCACCCTCCAGACTACACCTTCTCCTTCTCCTTCTTCTGCTTCTTCTGATTCACCCCTCCAGACTTCACCTTCTCCTTCTCCTTCTTCTACTTCTTCTGATTCACCCTCCAGACTTCACCTTCTCCTTCTCCTTCTTCTACTTCTTCTGATTCACCATCCAGACTTCACCTTCTCCTTCTCCTTCTTCTACTTCTTCTGCTTCTCCCTCCAGACTTCACCTTCTCCTTCTCCTTCTTCTGCTTCTTCTGATTCACCCTCCAGACTTCACCTTCTCCTTCTCCTTCTTCTACTTCTCCTGATTCACCCTCCAGACTTCACCTTCTCCTTCTCCTTCTTCTACTTCTTCTGATTCACCCTCCAGACTTCACCTTCTCCTTCTCCTTCTTCTACTTCTTATGATTCACCCTCCTGACTTCAGCTTCTCCTTCTCCTTCTTCTGCTCCTTCTGCTTCACCCTCCAGATTTCACCTTCTCCTTCTCTTTCTTCTGCTTCTTCTGATTCACCCTCCAGACTTCACCTTCTCCTTCTCCTTCTTCTGATTCTTTTGATTCACCCTCCAGACTTCACCTTCTCCTTCTCCTTTTTCTGCTTCTTCTGATTCACCCTCCTGACTTCACCTTCTCCTTCTCCTTCTTCTACTTCTTCTGATTCACCCTCCTGACTTCACCTTCTCCTTCTCCTTCTTCTACTTCTTCTGCTTCACCCTCCAGACTTCACCTTCTCCTTCTCCTTCTTCTACTTCTTCTGATTCACCCTCCAGACTTCCCCCTTCTCCTTCTCCTTCTTCTGCTTCTTCTGATTCACCCGCCAGACTTCACCTTCTCCTTCTCCTTATTCTGCTTCTCCTGATTAACCCTCCAGACTTCACCTTCTCCTTCTCCTTCTTCTGCTTCTTTTGAATCACCCTCCTGACTTACCTTCTCCTTCTCCTTCTTCTGCTTCTTCTGATTCACCCTCCAGACTTCACCTTCTCCTTCTCCTTCATCTACTTCTTCTGATTCACCCTCCAGACTTCATCTTCTCCTTCTCCTTCTTCTGCTGCTTCTGATTTACCCTCCAGACTTCACCTTCTCCTTCTCCTTCTTCTGCTTTTTCTGATTCACCCTCCTGACTTCACCTTCTCCTTCTCCTTCTTCTACTTCCTCTGATTCACCCTCCAGACTTCACCTTCTCCTTCTCCTTCTTCTACTTCTTCTGATTCACCCACCAGACTTCACCTTCTCCTTCTCCTTCTTCTGCTTCTTCTGATTCACCCTCCAGACTTCACCTTCTCCTTCTCCTTCTTCTGCTTCTTCTGATTCACCCTCCAGACTTCACCTTCTCCTTCTCCTTCTTCTGCTTCTTTTGATTCACCCTTCAGACTTCACCTTCTCCTTCTCCTTCTTTTGCTTCTTCTGATTCACCCTCCAGACCTCACCTTCTCCTTCTCCTTCTTCTACTTCTTCTGATTCACCCTCCAGTCTTCATCTTCTCCTTCTCCTTCTTTTGCTTCTTCTGATTGACCCTCCAGACTTCACCTTCTCCTTTTCCTTCTTCTGCTTCTTCTGATTCACCCTCCAGACTTTGCCTTCTCCTTCTCCTTCTTCTACTTCTTCTGATTCACCCTCCAGACTTCACCTTCTCCTTCTCCTTCTTCTACTTCTTCTGATTCACCCTCCAGTCTTCATCTTCTCCTTCTCCTTCTTCTGCTTCTTCTGATTCACCCTCCAGACTTCACCTTCTCCTTCTCCTTCTTCTGCTTCTCCTGATTCACCCTCCTGACTTCACCTTCTCCTTCTTCTGCTTCTTCTGATTCACCCTCCAGACTTCACCTTCTCCTTCTCCTTCTTCTACTTCTTCTGATTCACCATCCAGACTTCACCTTCTCCTTCTCCTTCTTCTACTTCTTCTGCTTCTCCCTCCAGACTTCACCTTCTCCTTCTCCTTCTTCTGCTTCTTCTGATTCACCCTCCAGACTTCACCTTCTCCTTCTCCTTCTTCTACTTCTCCTGATTCACCCTCCAGACTTCACCTTCTCCTTCTCCTTCTTCTACTTCTTCTGATTCACCCTCCAGACTTCACCTTCTCCTTCTCCTTCTTCTACTTCTTATGATTCACCCTCCTGACTTCAGCTTCTCCTTCTCCTTCTTCTGCTCCTTCTGCTTCACCCTCCAGATTTCACCTTCTCCTTCTCTTTCTTCTGCTTCTTCTGATTCACCCTCCAGACTTCACCTTCTCCTTCTCCTTCTTCTGATTCTTTTGATTCACCCTCCAGACTTCACCTTCTCCTTCTCCTTTTTCTGCTTCTTCTGATTCACCCTCCTGACTTCACCTTCTCCTTCTCCTTCTTCTACTTCTTCTGATTCACCCTCCTGACTTCACCTTCTCCTTCTCCTTCTTCTACTTCTTCTGCTTCACCCTCCAGACTTCACCTTCTCCTTCTCCTTCTTCTACTTCTTCTGATTCACCCTCCAGACTTCCCCTTCTCCTTCTCCTTCTTCTGCTTCTTCTGATTCACCCGCCAGACTTCACCTTCTCCTTCTCCTTATTCTGCTTCTCCTGATTAACCCTCCAGACTTCACCTTCTCCTTCTCCTTCTTCTGCTTCTTTTGAATCACCCTCCTGACTTACCTTCTCCTTCTCCTTCTTCTGCTTCTTCTGATTCACCCTCCAGACTTCACCTTCTCCTTCTCCTTCATCTACTTCTTCTGATTCACCCTCCAGACTTCATCTTCTCCTTCTCCTTCTTCTGCTGCTTCTGATTTACCCTCCAGACTTCACCTTCTCCTTCTCCTTCTTCTGCTTTTTCTGATTCACCCTCCTGACTTCACCTTCTCCTTCTCCTTCTTCTACTTCCTCTGATTCACCCTCCAGACTTCACCTTCTCCTTCTCCTTCTTCTACTTCTTCTGATTCACCCACCAGACTTCACCTTCTCCTTCTCCTTCTTCTGCTTCTTCTGATTCACCCTCCAGACTTCACCTTCTCCTTCTCCTTCTTCTGCTTCTTCTGATTCACCCTCCAGACTTCACCTTCTCCTTCTCCTTCTTCTGCTTCTTTTGATTCACCCTTCAGACTTCACCTTCTCCTTCTCCTTCTTTTGCTTCTTCTGATTCACCCTCCAGACCTCACCTTCTCCTTCTCCTTCTTCTACTTCTTCTGATTCACCCTCCAGTCTTCATCTTCTCCTTCTCCTTCTTTTGCTTCTTCTGATTGACCCTCCAGACTTCACCTTCTCCTTTTCCTTCTTCTGCTTCTTCTGATTCACCCTCCAGACTTTGCCTTCTCCTTCTCCTTCTTCTACTTCTTCTGATTCACCCTCCAGACTTCACCTTCTCCTTCTCCTTCTTCTACTTCTTCTGATTCACCCTCCAGTCTTCATCTTCTCCTTCTCCTTCTTCTGCTTCTTCTGATTCACCCTCCAGACTTCACCTTCTCCTTCTCCTTCTTCTGCTTCTCCTGATTCACCCTCCTGACTTCACCTTCTCCTTCTTCTGCTTCTTCTGATTCACCCTCCAGACTTCACCTTCTCCTTCTCCTTCTTCTACTTCTTCTGATTCACCCTCCAGACTTCACCTTCTCCTTTTCCTTCTTCTGCTTCTTCTGATTCACCCTCCAGATTTCACCTTCTCCTTCTCCTTCTTCTGCTTCTTCTGATTCACCCTCCAGACTTCACCTTCTCCTTCTCCTTCTTCTGCTTCTTCTGATTCACCCTCCAGACTTCACCTTCTCCTTCACCTTCTTCTACTTCTTCTGATTCACCCTCCAGACTTCACCTTCTCCTTCTCCTTCTTCTGCTTCTTCTGATTCACCCTCCAGACTTCACCTTCTCCTTCTCCTTCGTCTACTTCTTCTGATTCACCCTCCAGACTACACCTTCTCCTTCTCCTTCTTCTACTTCTTCTGATTCATCCTTCAGACTTCACCTTCTCCTTCTCCTTCTTCTGCTTCTTCTGATTCACCCTCCAGACTTCACCTTCTCCTTCTCCTTCTTCTACTTCTTCTGATTCACCCTCCAGACTTCACCTTCTCCTTCTCCTTCTTCTACTTCTTCTGATTCACCCTCCAGACTTCACCTTCTCCTTCTCCTTCTTCTACTTCTTCTGCTTTTCCCTCCAGACTTCACCTTCTCCTTCTCCTTCTTCTGCTTCTTCTGATTCACCCTCCAGACTTCACCTTCTCCTTCTCCTTCTTCTACTTCTTCTGATTCACCCTCCAGACTTCACTTTCTCCTTCTCCTTCTTCTACTTCTTCTGATTCACCCTCCAGACTTCACCTTCTCCTTCTCCTTCTTCTACTACTTATGATTCACCCTCCTGACTTCACCTTCTCCTTCTCCTCCTTCTGCTTCTTCTGCTTCACCCTCCAGACTTCACCTTCTCCTTCTCCTTCTTCTGCTTCTTCTGCTTCACCCTCCAGACTTCACCTTCTCCTTCTCCTTCTTCTGCTTCTTCTGCTTCACCCTCCTGACTTCACCTTCTCCTTCTCCTTCTTCTTCTTCTTCTGATTCACCCTCCAGACTTCACCTTCTCCTTCTCCTTCTTCTGCTTCTTCTGCTTCACCCTCCTGACTTCACCTTCGCCTTCTCCTTCTTCTGCTTCTTCTGATTCACCCTCCTGACTTCACCTTCTCCTTCTCCTTCTTCTGATTCTTTTGATTCACCCTCCAGACTTCACCTTCTCCTTCTCCTTCTTCTGCTTCTTCTGATTCACCATCCAGACTTCACCTTCTCCTTCCCCTTCTTCTACTTCTTCTGATTCACCCTCCTGACTTCACCTTCTCCTTCTCCTTCTTCTGATTCTTTTGATTCACCCTCCAGTCTTCACCTTCTCCTTCTCCTTCTTCTGCTTCTTCTGATTCACCCTCCAGACTTCACCTTCTCCTTCTCCTTCTTCTGATTCTTTTGATTCACCCTCCAGACTTCACCTTCTACTTCTCCTTCTTCTGCTTCTTCTGATTCACCCTCCTGACTTCACCCTCTCCTTCTCCTTCTTCTACTTCTTCTGATTCACCCTCCTGACTTCACCTTCTCCTTCTCCTTCATCTACTTCTTCTGCTTCACCCTCCAGACTTCACCTTCTCCTTCTCCTTCTTCTACTTCTTCTGATTCACCCTCCAGACTTCACCTTCTCCTTCTCCTTCTTCTGCTTCTTCTGATTCACCCTCCAGACTTCACCTTCTCCTTCTCCTTATTCTGCTTCTTCTGATTCACCCGCCAGACTTCACCTTCTCCTTCTCCTTATTCTGCTTTTTCTGATTCACCCTCCAGACTTCACCTTCTCCTTCTCCTTCTTCTGCTTCTTCTGATTCACCTTCAGACTTTACCTTCTCCTTCTCCTTCTTCTGCTTCTTCTGATTCACCCTCCAGACTTCACCTTCTCCTTCTCCTTCATCTACTTCTTCTGATTCACCCTCCAGACTTCATCTTCTCCTTCTCCTTCTTCTGCTTCTTCTGATTCACCCTCCAGACTTCACCTTCTCCTTCTCCTTCTTCTGCTTTTTCTGATTCACCCTCCTGACTTCACCTTCTCCTTCTCCTTCTTCTACTTCTTCTGATTCACCCTCCAGACTTCACCTCCTCCTTCTCCTTTTTCTACTTCTTCTGATTCACCCACCAGACTTCACCTTCTCCTTCTCCTTCTTCTGCTTCTTCTGATTCACCCTCCAGACTTCACCTTCTCCTTCTCCTTCTTCTGCTTCTTCTGATTCACCCTCCAGACTTCACCTTCTCCTTCTCCTTCTTCTGCTTCTTTTGATTCACCCTTCAGACTTCACCTTCTCCTTCTCCTTCTTCTGCTTCTTCTGATTCACCCTCCAGACCTCACCTTCTCCTTCTCCTTCTTCAACTTCTTCTGATTCACCCTCCAGACTTCATCTTCTCCTTCTCCTTCTTTTGCTTCTTCTGATTCACCCTCCAGACTTCACCTTCTCCTTCTCCTTCTTCTGCTTCTTCTGATTCACCCTCCAGACTTCGCCTTCTCCTTCTCCTTCTTCTGCTTCTTCTGCTTCACCCTCCTGACTTCACCTTCTCCTTCTCCTTCTTCTTCTTCTTCTGATTCACCCTCCAGACTTCACCTTCTCCTTCTCCTTCTTCTGCTTCTTCTGCTTCACCCTCCTGACTTCACCTTCGCCTTCTCCTTCTTCTGCTTCTTCTGATTCACCCTCCTGACTTCACCTTCTCCTTCTCCTTCTTCTGATTCTTTTGATTCACCCTCCAGACTTCACCTTCTCCTTCTCCTTCTTCTGCTTCTTCTGATTCACCCTCCAGACTTCACCTTCTCCTTCTCCTTCTTCTACTTCTTCTGATTCACCCTCCTGACTTCACCTTCTCCTTCTCCTTCTTCTGATTCTTTTGATTCACCCTCCAGTCTTCACCTTCTCCTTCTCCTTCTTCTGCTTCTTCTGATTCACCCTCCAGACTTCACCTTCTCCTTCTCCTTCTTCTGATTCTTTTGATTCACCCTCCAGACTTCACCTTCTCCTTCTCCTTCTTCTGCTTCTTCTGATTCACCTTCCTGACTTCACCCTCTCCTTCTCCTTCTTCTACTTCTTCTGATTCACCCTCCTGACTTCACCTTCTCCTTCTCCTTCATCTACTTCTTCTGCTTCACCCTCCAGACTTCACCTTCTCCTTCTCCTTCTTTTACTTCTTCTGATTCACCCTCCAGACTTCACCTTCTCCTTCTCCTTCTTCTGCTTCTTCTGATTCACCCTCCAGACTTCACCTTCTCCTTCTCCTTATTCTGCTTCTTCTGATTCACCCGCCAGACATCACCTTCTCCTTCTCCTTCTTCTGCTTCTTCTGATTCACCTTCAGACTTTACCTTCTCCTTCTCCTTCTTCTGCTTCTTCTGATTCACCCTCCAGACTTCACCTTCTCCTTCTCCTTCATCTACTTCTTCTGATTCACCCTCCAGACTTCATCTTCTCCTTCTCCTTCTTCTGCTTCTTCTGATTCACCCTCCAGACTTCACCTTCTCCTTCTCCTTCTTCTGCTTTTTCTGATTCACCCTCCTGACTTCACCTTCTCCTTCTCCTTCTTCTACTTCTTCTGATTCACCCTCCAGACTTCACCTCCTCCTTCTCCTTTTTCTACTTCTTCTGATTCACCCACCAGACTTCACCTTCTCCTTCTCCTTCTTCTGCTTCTTCTGATTCACCCTCCAGACCTCACCTTCTCCTTCTCCTTCTTCTGCTTCTTCTAATTCACCCTCCAGACTTCACCTTCTCCTTCTCCTTCTTCTGCTTCTTTTGATTCACCCTTCAGACTTCACCTTCTCCTTCTCCTTCTTCTGCTTCTTCTGATTCACCCTCCAGACCTCACCTTCTCCTTCTCCTTCTCAACTTCTTCTGATTCTCCCTCCAGACTTCATCTTCTCCTTCTCCTTCTTTTGCTTCTTCTGATTCACCCTCCAGACTTCACCTTCTCCTTCTCCTTCTTCTGCTTCTTCTGATTCACCCTCCAGAGTTCGCCTTCTCCTTCTCCTTCTTCTCCTTCTTCTGATTCACCCTCCAGACTTCACCTTCTCCTTCTCCTTCTTCTACTTCTTCTGATTCACCCTCCAGTCTTCACCTTCTCCTTCTCCTTCTTCTGCTTCTTCTGATTCACCCTCCAGACTTCACCTTCTCCTTCTCCTTCTTCTGCTTCTCCTGATTCACCCTCCAGACTTCACCTTCTCCTTCTACTTCTTCTGCTTCTTCTGATTCACCCTCCAGACTTCACCTTCTCCTTCTCCTTCTTCTGCTTCTTCTGATTCACCCTCCAGACTTCACCTTCTCCTTCTCCTTCTTCTACTTCTTCTGATTCACCCTCCAGACTTCACCTTCTCCTTCTCCTTCTTCTGCTTCTTCTGATTCACCCTCCAGACTTCACCTTCTCCTTCTCCTTCGTCTACTTCTTCTGATTCACCCTCCAGACTACACCTTCTCCTTCTCCTTCTTCTACTTCTTCTGATTCACCCTCCAGACTTCACCATCTCCTTCTCCTTCTTCTGCTTCCTCTGATTCACCCTCCAGACTTCACCTTCTCCTTCTCCTTCTTCTACATCTTCTGATTCACCCTCCAGACTTCACCTTCTCCTTCTCCTTCTTCTACTTCTTCTGCTTTTCCCTCCAGACTTCACCTTCTCCTTCTCCTTCTTCTGCTTCTTCTGATTCACCCTCCAGACTTCACCTTCTCCTTCTCCTTCTTCTACTTCTTCTGATTCACCCTCCAGACTTCACCTTCTCCTTCTCCTTCTTCTACTTCTTCTGATTCACCCTCCAGACTTCACCATCTCCTTCTCCTTCTTCTACTTCTTATGATTCACCCTCCTGACTTCACCTTCTCCTTCTCCTTCTTCTGCTTCTTCCGCTTCAACCTCCAGACTTCACCTTCTCCTTCTCCTTCTTCTGCTTCTTCTGCTTCACCCTCCAGACTTCACCTTCTCCTTCTCCTTCTTCTGCTTCTTCTGCTTCACCCTCCTGACTTCACCTTCTCCTTCTCCTTCTTCTGCTTCTTCTGCTTCACCCTCCAGACTTCACCTTCTCCTTCTCCTTCTTCTGCTTCTTCTGCTTCACCCTCCAGACTTCACCTTCTCCTTCTCCTTCTTCTGCTTCTTCTGCTTCACCCTCCAGACTTCACCTTCTCCTTCTCCTTCTTCTGCTTCTTCTGCTTCGCCCTCCAGACTTCACCTTCTCCTTCTCCTTCTTCTGCTTCTTCTGATTCACCCTCCAGACTTCACCTTCTCCTTCTCCTTCTTCTACTTCTTCTGATTCACCCTCCAGACTTCACCTTCTCGTTCTCCTTCTTCTGCTTCTTCTGCTGCGCCCCCCAGACTTCACCTTCTCCTTCTCCTTCTTCTGCTTCTTCTGCTTCACCCTCCTGACTTCATCTTCTCCTTCTCCTTCTTCTACTTCTTCTGCTTCACCCCCCTGACTTCACCTTCTCCTTCTCCTTCTTCTGCTTCTTCTGATTCACCCTCCTAACTTCACCTTCTCCTTCTCCTTCTTCTGCTTCTTCTGATTCACCCTCCTGACTTCACCTTCTTCTTCTCCTTCTTCTGCTTCTTCTGATTCACCCTCCAGACTTCACCTTCTCCTTCTCCTTCTTCTGCTTCTTCTGATTCACCCTCCTGACTTCACCTTCTCCTTCTCCTTCTTCTGCTTCTTCTGTTTCACCCTCCAGACTTCACCTTCTCCTTCTCCTTCTTCTGCTTCTTCTGCTTCACCCTCCAGACTTCACCTTCGCCTTCTCCTTCTTCTGCTTCTTCTGCTTCACCCTCCTGACTTCACCTTCTCCTTCTCCTTCTTCTACTTCTTCTGATTCACCCTCCAGACTTCACCTTCTCCTTCTCCTTCTTCTGCTTCTTCTGATTCACCCTCCAGACTTCACATTCTCCTTCTCCTTCTTCTACTTCTTCTGATTCACCCTCGAGACTTCATCTTCTCCTTCTCCTTCTTCTGCTTCTTCTGATTCACCCTCCAGACTTCACCTTCTCCTTCTCCTTCTTCTGCTTCTTCTGATTCACCCTCCAGACTTCACCTTCTCCTTCTCCTTCTTCTACTTCTTCTGGTTCATCCTCTAGACTTCAACTTCTCCTTCTCCTTCTTCTGCTTCTTCTGCTTCACCCTCCAGACTTCACCTTCTCGTTCTCCTTCTTCTGCTTCTTCTGCTTCACCCTCCTGACTTCACCTTCTCCTTCTCCTTCTTCTACTTCTTCTGCTTCACGCCCCTGACTTCACCTTCTCCTTCTCCTTCTTCTGCTTCTTCTGATTCACCCTCCTAACTTCACCTTCTCCTTCTCCTTCTTCTGCTTCTTCTGATTCACCCTCCTGACTTCACCTTCTCCTTCTCCTTCTTCTGCTTCTTCTGATTCACCCTCCAGACTTCACCTTCTCCTTCTCCTTCTTCTGCTTCTTCTGATTCACCCTCCAGACTTCACCTTCTCCTTTTCCTTCTTCTGCTTCTTCTGTTTCACCCTCCAGACCTCACCTTCTCCTTCTCCTTCTTCTACTTCTTCTGATTCACCCTCCAGACTTCATCTTCTCCTTCTCCTTCTTCTGCTTCTTCTGATTCACCCTCCAGACTTCACCTTCTCCTTCTCCTTCTTCTGCTTCTTCTGATTCACCCTCCAGACTTCACCTTCTCCTTCTCCTTCTTCTACTTCTTCGGATTCACCCTCCAGACTTCACCTTCTCCTTCTCCTTCTTCTGCTTCTTCTGATTCACCCTCCAGTCTTCACCTCCTCCTTCTCCTTCTTCTGCTTCTTCTGATTCACCCTCCAGACTTCACCTTCTCATTCTCCTTCTTCTGATTCTTTTGATTCACCCTCCAGACTTCACCTTCTCCTTCTCCTTTTCTGCTTCTTCTGATTCACCCTCCTGACTTCACCCTCTCCTTCTCCTTCTTCTGCTTCTTCTGATTCACCCTCCTGACTTCATCTTCTCCTTCTAATTCTTCTACTTCTTCTGCTTCACCCTCCAGACTTCACCTTCTCCTTCTCCTCCTTCTGCTTCTTCTGATTCACCCTCCTGACTTCACCCTCTCCTTCTCCTTCTTCTACTTCTTCTGATTCACCCTCCTGACTTCACCCTCTCCTTCTCCTTCTTCTACTTCTTCTCCTTCACCCTCCTGACTTCACCTTCTCCTTCTCCTTCTTCTACTTCTTCTGCTTCACCCTCCAGACTTCACCTTCTCCTTCTCCTTCTTCTGCTTTTTCTGACTCACCCTCCTGACATCACCTTCTCCTTCTCCTTCTTCTACTTCTTCTGATTCACCCTCCAGACTTCACCTTCTCCTTCTCCTTCTTCTACTTCTTCTGATTCAACCACCAGACTTCACCTTCTCCTTCTCCTTCTTCAGCTTCTTCTGATTCACCCTCCAGACTTCACCTTCTCCTTCTCCTTCTTCTGCTTCTTCTGATTCACCCTCCAGACTTCACCTTCTCCTTCTCCTTCTTCTGCTTCTTTTGATTCACCCTTCAGACTTCACCTTCTCCTTCTCCTTCTTCTGCTTCTTCTGATTCACCCTCCAGACCTCACCTTCTCCTTCTCCTTCTTCAACTTCTTCTGATTCACCCTCCAGACTTCATCTTCTCCTTCTCCTTCTTTTGCTTCTTCTGATTCACCCTCCAGACTTCACCTTCTCCTTCTCCTTCTTCTGCTTCTTCTGATTCACCTTCCAGACTTCGCCTTCTCCTTCTCCTTCTTCTACTTCTTCTGATTCACCCTCCAGACTTCACCTTCTCCTTCTCCTTCTTCTACTTCTTCTGATTCACCCTCCAGTCTTCACCTTCTCCTTCTCCTTTTTCTGCGTCTTCTGATTCACCCTCCAGAATTCACCTTCTCCTTCTCCTTCTTCTGCTTCTCCTGATTCACCCTCCTGACTTCACCTTCTCCTTCTCCTTCTTCTGCTTCTTCTGATTCACCCTCCAGACTTCACCTTCTCCTTCTCCTTCTTGTACTTCTTCTAATTCACCCTCCAGACTTCACCTTCTCCTTCTCCTTCTTCTGCTTCTTCTGATTCACCCTCCAGACTTCACCTTCTCCTTCTCCTTCGTCTACTTCTTCTGATTCACCCTCCAGACTACACCTTCTCCTTCTCCTTCTTCTACTTCTTCTGATTCACCCTCCAAACTTCACCTTCTCCTTCTCCTTCTTCTGCTTCTTCTGCTTCACCCTCCTGACTTCACCTTCGCCTTCTCCTTCTTCTGCTTCTTCTGATTCACCCTCCAGACTTCACCTTCTCCTTCTCCTTCTTCTACTTCTTCTGATTCACCCTCCTGACTTCACCTTCTCCTTCTCCTTCTTCTGATTCTTTTGATTCACCCTCCAGTCTTCACCTTCTCCTTCTCCTTCTTCTGCTTCTTCTGATTCACCCTCCAGACTTCACCTTGTCCTTCTCCTTCTTCTGATTCTTTTGATTCACCCTCCAGACTTCACCTTCTCCTTCTCCTTCTTCTGCTTCTTCTGATTCACCCTCCTGACTTCACCCTCTCCTTCTCCTTCTTCTACTTCTTCTGATTCACCCTCCTGACTTCACCTTCTCCTTCTCCTTCATCTACTTCTTCTGCTTCACCCTCCAGACTTCACCTTCTCCTTCTCCTTCTTCTACTTCTTCTGATTCACCCTCCAGACTTCACCTTCTCCTTCTCCTTCTTCTGCTTCTTCTGATTCACCCTCCAGACTTCACCTTCTCCTTCTCCTTATTCTGCTTCTTCTGATTCACCCGCCAGACTTCACCTTCTCCTTCTCCTTATTCTGCTTCTTCTGATTCACCCTCCAGACTTCACCTTCTCCTTCTCCTTCTGCTTCTTCTGATTCACCTTCAGACTTTACCTTCTCCTTCTCCTTCTTCTGCTTCTTCTGATTCACCCTCCAGACTTCACCTTCTCCTTCTCCTTCATCTACTTCTTCTGATTCACCCTCCAGACTTCATCTTCTCCTTCTCCTTCTTCTGCTTCTTCTGATTCACCCTCCAGACTTCACCTTCTCCTTCTCCTTCTTCTGCTTTTTCTGATTCACCCTCCTGACTTCACCTTCTCCTTCTCCTTCTTCTACTTCTTCTGATTCACCCTCCAGACTTCACCTCCTCCTTCTCCTTTTTCTACTTATTCTGATTCACCCACCAGACTTCACCTTCTCCTTCTCCTTCTTCTGCTTCTTCTGATTCACCCTCCAGACTTCACCTTCTCCTTCTCCTTCTTCTGCTTCTTCTGATTCACCCTCCAGACTTCACCTTCTCCTTCTCCTTCTTCTGCTTCTTTTGATTCACCCTTCAGACTTCACCTTCTCCTTCTCCTTCTTCTGCTTCTTCTGATTCACCCTCCAGACCTCACCTTCTCCTTCTCCTTCTTCAACTTCTTCTGATTCACCCTCCAGACTTCATCTTCTCCTTCTCCTTCTTTTGCTTCTTCTGATTCACCCTCCAGACTTCACCTTCTCCTTCTCCTTCTTCTCCTTCTTCTGATTCACCCTCCAGACTTCACCTTCTCCTTCTCCCTCTTCTACTTCTTCTGATTCACCCTCCAGTCTTCACCTTCTCCTTCTCCTTCTTCTGCTTCTTCTGATTCACCCTCCAGACTTCACCTTCTCCTTCTCCTTCTTCTGCTTCTCCTGATTCACCCTCCTGACTTCACCTTCTCCTTCTCCTACTTCTGCTTCTTCTGATTCAGCCTCCAGACTTCACCTTCTCCTTCTCCTTCTTCTACTTCTTCTGATTCACCCTCCAGACTTCACCTTCTCCTTCTACTTCTTCTGCTTCTTCTGATTCACCCTCCAGATTTCACCTTCTCCTTCTCCTTTTTCTGCTTCTTCTGATTCACCCTCCAGACTTCACCTTCTCCTTCTCCCTCTTCTGCTTCTTCTGATTCACCCTCCAGACTTCAGCTTCTCCTTCTCCTTCTTCTACTTCTTCTGATTCACCCTCCAGACTTCACCTTCTCCTTCTCCTTCTTCTGCTTCTTCTGATTCACCCTCCAGACTTCACCTTCTCCTTCTCCTTCGTCTACTTCTTCTGATTCACCCTCCAGACTACACCTTCTCCTTCTCCTTCTTCTACTTCTTCTGATTCACCCTCCAGACTTCACCTTCTCCTTCTCCTTCTTCTGCTTCTTCTGATTCACCCTCCAGACTTCACCTTCTCCTTCTTCTTCTTCTACTTCTTCTGATTCACCCTCCAGACTTCACTTTCTCCTTCTCCTTCTTCTACTTCTTCTGCTTTTCCCTCCAGACTTCACCTTCTCCTTCTCCTTCTTCTGCTTCTTCTGATTCACCCTCCAGACTTCACCTTCTCCTTCTCCTTCTTCTACTTCTTCTGATTCACCCTCCAGACTTCACCTTCTCCTTCTCCTTCTTCTACTTCTTCTGATTCACCCTCCAGACTTCACCTTCTCCTTCTCCTTCTTCTACTTCTTATGATTCACCCTCCTGACTTCACCTTCTCCTTCTCCTTCTTCTGCTTCTTCTGCTTCAACCTCCAGACTTCACCTTCTCCTTCTCCTTCTTCTGCTTCTTCTGCTTCACCCTCCAGACTTCACCTTCTCCTTCTCCTTCTTCTGCTTCTTCTGCTTCACCCTCCTGACTTCACCTTCTCCTTCTCCTTCTTCTGCTTCTTCTGCTTCACACTCCAGACTTCACCTTCTCCTTCTCCTTCTTCTGCTTCTTCTGCTTCACCCTCCAGACTTCACCTTCTCCTTCTCCTTCTTCTGCTTCTTCTGCTTCACCCTCCAGACTTCACCTTCTCCTTCTCCTTCTTCTGCTTCTTCTGCTTCGCCCTCCAGACTTCACCTTCTCCTTCTCCTTCTTCTGCTTCTTCTGCTTCACCCTCCAGACTTCACCTTCTCCTTCTCCTTCTTCTGCTTCTTCTGCTTCACCCTGCTGACTTCACCTTCTCCTTCTCCTTCCTCTACTTCTTCTGATTCACCCTCCAGACTTCACCTTCTCCTTCTCCTTCTTCTGCTTCTTCTGCTTCACCCTCCAGACTTCACCTTCTCGTTCTCCTTCTTCTGCTTCTTCTGCTGCGCCCTCCAGACTTCACCTTCTCCTTCTCCTTCTTCTGCTTCTTCTGCTTCACCCTCCTGACTTCATCTTCTCCTTCTCCTTCTTCTACTTCTTCTGCTTCACCCCCCTGACTTCACCTTCTCCTTCTCCTTCTTCTGCTTCTTCTGATTCACCCTCCTAACTTCACCTTCTCCTTCTCCTTCTTCTGCTTCTTCTGATTCACCCTCCTGACTTCACCTTCTCCTTCTCCTTCTTCTGCTTCTTCTGATTCACCCTCCAGACTTCACCTTCTCCTTCTCCTTCTTCTGCTTCTTCTGATTCACCCTCCTTACTTCACCTTCTCCTTCTCCTTCTTCTGCTTCTTCTGCTTCATCCTCCAGACTTCACCTTCTCCTTCTCCTTCTTCTGCTTCTTCTGCTTCACCCTCCAGACTTCACCTTCTCCTTCTCCTTCTTCTGCTTCTTCTGCTTCACCCTCCTGACTTCACCTTCTCCTTCTCCTTCTTCTACTTCTTCTGATTCACCCTCCAGACTTCACCTTCTCCTTCTCCTTCTTCTGCTTCTTCTGATTCACCCTCCAGACTTCACATTCTCCTTCTCCTTCTTCTACTTCTTCTGATTCACCCTCGAGACTTCATCTTCTCCTTCTCCTTCTTCTTCTGATTCACCCTCCAGACTTCACCTTCTCCTTCTCCTTCTTCTGCTTCTTCTGATTCACCCCCCAGACTTCACCTTCTCCTTCTCCTTCTTCTACTTCTTCTGATTCACCCTCTAGACTTCAACTTCTCCTTCTCCTTCTTCTGCTTCTTCTGCTTCACCCTCCAGACTTCACCTTCTCGTTCTCCTTCTTCTGCTTCTTCTGATTCACCCTCCTAACTTCACCTTCTCCTTCTCCTTCTTCTGCTTCTTCTGATTCACCCTCCTGACTTCACCTTCTCCTTCTCCTTCTTCTGCTTCTTCTGATTCACCCTCCAGACTTCACCTTCTCCTTCTCCTTCTTCTGCTTCTTCTGATTCACCCTCCAGACTTCACCTTCTCCTTTTCCTTCTTCTGCTTCTTCTGATTCACCCTCCAGACCTCACCTTCTCCTTCTCCTTCTTCTACTTCTTCTGATTCACCCTCCAGACTTCATCTTCTCCTTCTCCTTCTTCTGCTTCTTCTGATTCACCCTCCAGACTTCACCTTCTCCTTCTCCTTCTTCTGCTTCTTCTGATTCACCCTCCAGACTTCACCTTCTCCTTCTCCTTCTTCTCCTTCTTCTGAATCACCCTCCAGACTTCATCTTCTCCTTATCCTTCTTCTGCTTCTTCTGATTCACCCTCCAGACTTCACCTTCTCCTTCTCCTTCTTCTGCTTCTTCTGATTCACCCTCCAGACTTCACCTTCTCCTTCTCCTTCTTCTACTTCTTCTGATTCACCCTCTAGACTTCAACTTCTCCTTCTCCTTCTTCTGCTTCTTCTGCTTCACCCTCCAGACTTCACCTTCTCGTTCTCCTTCTTCTGCTTCTTCTCTTCACCCTCCTGACTTCACCTTCTCCTTCTCCTTCTTCTGCTTCTTCTGCTTCACCCCCCTGACTTCACCTTCTCCTTCTCCTTCTTCTGCTTCTTCTGATTCACCCTCCTAACTTCACCTTCTCCTTCTCCTTCTTCTGCTTCTTCTGATTCACCCTCCTGACTTCACCTTCTCCTTCTCCTTCTTCTGCTTCTTCTGATTCACCCTCCAGACTTCACCTTCTCCTTCTCCTTCTTCTGCTTCTTCTGATTCACCCTCCAGACTTTACCTTCTCCTTTTCCTTCTTCTGCTTCTTCTGATTCACCCTCCAGACCTCACCTTCTCCTTCTCCTTCTTCTACTTCTTCTGATTCACCCTCCAGACTTCATCTTCTCCTTCTCCTTCTTCTGCTTCTTCTGATTCACCCTCCAGACTTCACCTTCTCCTTCTCCTTCTTCTGCTTCTTCTGATTCACCCTCCAGACTTCACCTTCTCCTTCTCCTTCTTCTACTTCTTCTGATTCAACCTCCAGACTTCACCTTCTCCTTCTCCTTCTTCTGCTTCTTCTGATTCACCCTCCAGTCTTCACCTCCTCCTTCTCCTTCTTCTGCTTCTTCTGATTCACCCTCCAGACTTCACCTTCTCCTTCTCCTTCTTCTGATTCTTTTGATTCACCCTCCAGACTTCACCTTCTCCTTCTCCTTCTTCTGCTTCTTCTGATTCACCCTTCTGACTTCACCCTCTCCTTCTCCTTCTTCTACTTCTTCTGATTCACCCTCCTGACTTCATCTTCTCCTTCTCCTTCTTCTACTTCTTCTGCTTCACCCTCCAGACTTCACCTTCTCCTTCTCCTCCTTCTGCTTCTTCTGATTCACCCTCCTGACTTCACCCTCTCCTACTCCTTCTTCTACTTCTTCTGATTCACCCTCCTGACTTCACCCTCTCCTTCTCCTTCTTCTACTTCTTCTGCTTCACCCTCCTGACTTCACCTTCTCCTTCTCCTTCTTCTACTTCTTCTGCTTCACCCTCCAGACTTCACCTTCTCCTTCTCCTTCTTCTGCTTTTTCTGACTCACCCTCCTGACATCACCTTCTCCTTCTCCTTCTTCTACATCTTCTGATTCACCCTCCAGACTTCACCTTCTCCTTCTCCTTCTTCTGCGTCTTCTGATTCACCCTCCAGAATTCACCTTCTCCTTCTCCTTCTTCTGCTTCTCCTGATTCACCCTCCTGACTTCACCTTCTCCTTCTCCTTCTTCTGCTTCTTCTGATTCACCCTCCAGACTTCACCTTCTCCTTCTCCTTCTTGTACTTCTTCTAATTCACCCTCCAGACTTCACCTTCTCCTTCTCCTTCTTCTGCTTCTTCTGATTCACCCTCCAGACTTCACCTTCTCCTTCTCCTTCGTCTACTTCTTCTGATTCACCCTCCAGACTACACCTTCTCCTTCTCCTTCTTCTACTTCTTCTGATTCACCCTCCAAACTTCACCTTCTCCTTCTCCTTCGTGGCATAGTGGTTAGCACTGTTGCCTCACAGCGCCAGGGACCCGGGTTCGAATCCGGCCTCGGGCGACTGTCTGTGTGGAGTTTGCACATTCTCCCCGTGTTTGCGTGGGTTTCCTCCGGGTGCTCCGGTTTCCTCCCACAGTCCAAAGATGTGCAGGTTAGGTTGATTGGCTATGATAAATTGACCCTTAGTGTTAGGGGGATTAAATACGTGGGGTTACAGGATAGGGTGGGATATGTGTTGGTGTAGGGGTTATAGGGATCGGGTGGGATATGTGTCGGTGCAGGCTCGATGGGCCGAAATGGCCTCTATCTGCACTGTGGGGTTTCTGTGATTCTGTGATTCTGTGATTCTTCTGCTTCTTCTGATTCACCCTCCTGACTTCACCTTCTCCTTCTCCTTCTTCTGATTCTTTTGATTCACCCTCCAGACTTCACCTTCTCCTTCTCCTTCTTCTGCTTCTTCTGATTCACCCTCCAGACTTCACCTTCTCCTTCTCCTTCTTCTACTTCTTCTGATTCACCCTCCTGACTTCACCTTCTCCTTCTCCTTCTTCTGATTCTTTTGATTCACCCTCCAGTCTTCACCTTCTCCTTCTCCTTCTTCTGCTTCTTCTGATTCACCCTCCAGACTTCACCTTCTCCTTCTCCTTCTTCTGATTCTTTTGATTCACCCTCCAGACTTCACCTTCTCCTTCTCCTTCTTCTGCTTCTTCTGATTCACCCTCCTGACTTCACCCTCTCCTTCTCCTTCTTCTACTTCTTCTGATTCACCCTCCTGACTTCACCTTCTCCTTCTCCTTCATCTACTTCTTCTGCTTCACACTCCAGACTTCACCCTCTCCTTCTCCTTCTTCTACTTCTTCTGATTCACCCTCCTGACTTCACCGTCTCCTTCTCCTTCTTCTACTTCTTCTGCTTCACCCTCCTGACTTCACCTTCTCCTTCTCCTTCTTCTACTTCTTCTGCTTCACCCTCCAGACTTCACCTTCTCCTTCTCCTTCTTCTGCTTTTTCTGACTCACCCTCCTGACATCACCTTCTCCTTCTCCTTCTTCTACTTCTTCTGATTCACCCTCCAGACTTCACCTTCTCCTTCTCCTTCTTCTACTTCTTCTGATTCACCCACCAGACTTCACCTTCTCCTTCTCCTTCTTCTGCTTCTTCTGATTCACCCTCCAGACTTCACCTTCTCCTTCTCCTTCTTCTGCTTCTTCTGATTCACCCTCCAGACTTCACCTTCTCCTTCTCCTTCTTCTGCTTCTTTTGATTCACCCTTCAGACTTCACCTTCTCCTTCTCCTTCTTCTGCTTCTTCTGATTCACCCTCCAGACCTCACCTTCTCCTTCTCCTTCTTCAACTTCTTCTGATTCACCCTCCAGACTTCATCTTCTCCTTCTCCTTCTTCTGCTTCTTCTGATTCACCCTCCAGACTTCGCCTTCTCCTTCTCCTTCTTCTACTTCTTCTGATTCACCCTCCAGACTTCACCTTCTCCTTCTCCTTCTTCTACTTCTTCTGATTCACCCTCCAGTCTTCACCTTCTCCTTCTCCTTCTTCTGCGTCTTCTGATTCACCCTCCAGAATTCACCTTCTCCTTCTCCTTCTTCTGCTTCTCCTGATTCACACTCCTGACTTCACCTTCTCCTTCTCCTTCTTCTGCTTCTTCTGATTCACCCTCCAGACTTCACCTTCTCCTTCTCCTTCTTCTGCTTCTTCTGATTCACCTTCAGACTTTACCTTCTCCTTCTCCTTCTTCTGCTTCTTCTGATTCACCCTCCAGACTTCACCTTCTCCTTCTCCTTCATCTACTTCTTCTGATTCACCCTCCAGACTTCATCTTCTCCTTCTCCTTCTTCTGCTTCTTCTGATTCACCCTCCAGACTTCACCTTCTCCTTCTTCTGCTTTTTCTGATTCACCCTCCTGACTTCACCTTCTCCTTCTCCTTCTTCTACTTCTTCTGATTCACCCTCCAGACTTCACCTCCTCCTTCTCCTTTTTCTACTTCTTCTGATTCACCCACCAGACTTCACCTTCTCCTTCTCCTTCTTCTGCTTCTTCTGATTCACCCTCCAGACTTCACCTTCTCCTTCTCCTTCTTCTGCTTCTTCTGATTCACCCTCCAGACTTCACCTTCTCCTTCTCCTTCTTCTGCTTCTTTTGATTCACCCTTCAGACTTCACCTTCTCCTTCTCCTTCTTCTGCTTCTTCTGATTCACCCTCCAGACCTCACATTCTCCTTCTCCTTCTTCAACTTCTTCTGATTCACCCTCCAGACTTCATCTTCTCCATCTCCTTCTTTTGCTTCTTCTGATTCACCCTCCAGACTTCACCTTCTCCTTCTCCTTCTTCTGCTTCTTCTGATTCACCCTCCAGACTTCGCCTTCTCCTTCTCCTTCTTCTGCTTCTTCTGCTTCACCCTCCTGACTTCACCTTCTCCTTCTCCTTCTTCTTCTTCTTCTGATTCACCCTCCAGACTTCACCTTCTCCTTCTCCTTCTTCTGCTTCTTCTGCTTCACCCTCCTGACTTCACCTTCGCCTTCTCCTTCTTCTGCTTCTTCTGATTCACCCTCCTGACTTCACCTTCTCCTTCTCCTTCTTCTGATTCTTTTGATTCACCCTCCAGACTTCACCTTCTCCTTCTCCTTCTTCTGCTTCTTCTGATTCACCCTCCAGACTTCACCTTCTCCTTCTCCTTCTTCTACTTCTTCTGATTCACCCTCCTGACTTCACCTTCTCCTTCTCCTTCTTCTGATTCTTTTGATTCACCCTCAAGTCTTCACCTTCTCCTTCTCCTTCTTCTGCTTCTTCTGATTCACCCTCCAGACTTCACCTTCTCCTTCTCCTTCTTCTGATTCTTTTGATTCACCCTCCAGACTTCACCTTCTCCTTCTCCTTCTTCTGCTTCTTCTGATTCACCCTCCTGACTTCACCCTCTCCTTCTCCTTCTTCTACTTCTTCTGATTCACCCTCCTGACTTCACCTTCTCCTTCTCCTTCATCTACTTCTTCTGCTTCACCCTCCAGACTTCACCTTCTCCTTCTCCTTCTTCTACTTCTTCTGATTCACCCTCCAGACTTCACCTTCTCCTTCTCCTTCTTCTGCTTCTTCTGATTCACCCTCCAGACTTCACCTTCTCCTTCTCCTTATTCTGCTTCTTCTGATTCACCCGCCAGACTTCACCTTCTCCTTCTCCTTCTTCTGCTTCTTCTGATTCACCTTCAGACTTTACCTTCTCCTTCTCCTTCTTCTGCTTCTTCTGATTCACCCTCCAGACTTCACCTTCTCCTTCTCCTTCATCTACTTCTTCTGATTCACCCTCCAGACTTCATCTTCTCCTTCTCCTTCTTCTGCTTCTTCTGATTCACCCTCCAGACTTCACCTTCTCCTTCTCCTTCTTCTGCTTTTTCTGATTCACCCTCCTGACTTCACCTTCTCCTTCTCCTTCTTCTACTTCTTCTGATTCACCCTCCAGACTTCACCTCCTCCTTCTCCTTTTTCTACTTCTTCTGATTCACCCACCAGACTTCACCTTCTCCTTCTCCTTCTTCTGCTTCTTCTGATTCACCCTCCAGACCTCACCTTCTCCTTCTCCTTCTTCTGCTTCTTCTAATTCACCCTCCAGACTTCACCTTCTCCTTCTCCTTCTTCTGCTTCTTTTGATTCACCCTTCAGACTTCACCTTCTCCTTCTCCTTCTTCTGCTTCTTCTGATTCACCCTCCAGACCTCACCTTCTCCTTCTCCTTCTTCAACTTCTTCTGATTCTCCCTCCAGACTTCATCTTCTCCTTCTCCTTCTTTTGCTTCTTCTGATTCACCCTCCAGACTTCACCTTCTCCTTCTCCTTCTTCTGCTTCTTCTGATTCACCCTCCAGAGTTCGCCTTCTCCTTCTCCTTCTTCTCCTTCTTCTGATTCACCCTCCAGACTTCACCTTCTCCTCCTCCTTCTTCTACTTCTTCTGATTCACCCTCCAGTCTTCACCTTCTCCTTCTCCTTCTTCTGCTTCTTCTGATTCACCCTCCAGACTTCACCTTCTCCTTCTCCTTCTTCTGCTTCTCCTGATTCACCCTCCAGACTTCACCTTCTCCTTCTACTTCTTCTGCTTCTTCTGATTCACCCTCCAGACTTCACCTTCTCCTTCTCCTTCTTCTGCTTCTTCTGATTCACCCTCCAGACTTCACCTTCTCCTTCTCCTTCTTCTACTTCTTCTGATTCACCCTCCAGACTTCACCTTCTCCTTCTCCTTCTTCTGCTTCTTCTGATTCACCCTCCAGACTTCACCTTCTCCTTCTCCTTCGTCTACTTCTTCTGATTCACCCTCCAGACTACACCTTCTCCTTCTCCTTCTTCTACTTCTTCTGATTCACCCTCCAGACTTCACCATCTCCTTCTCCTTCTTCTGCTTCCTCTGATTCACCCTCCAGACTTCACCTTCTCCTTCTCCTTCTTCTACATCTTCTGATTCACCCTCCAGACTTCACCTTCTCCTTCTCCTTCTTCTACTTCTTCTGCTTTTCCCTCCAGACTTCACCTTCTCCTTCTCCTTCTTCTGCTTCTTCTGATTCACCCTCCAGACTTCACCTTCTCCTTCTCCTTCTTCTACTTCTTCTGATTCACCCTCCAGACTTCACCTTCTCCTTCTCCTTCTTCTACTTCTTCTGATTCACCCTCCAGACTTCACCATCTCCTTCTCCTTCTTCTACTTCTTATGATTCACCCTCCTGACTTCACCTTCTCCTTCTCCTTCTTCTGCTTCTTCCGCTTCAACCTCCAGACTTCACCTTCTCCTTCTCCTTCTTCTGCTTCTTCTGCTTCACCCTCCAGACTTCACCTTCTCCTTCTCCTTCTTCTGCTTCTTCTGCTTCACCCTCCTGACTTCACCTTCTCCTTCTCCTTCTTCTGCTTCTTCTGCTTCACCCTCCAGACTTCACCTTCTCCTTCTCCTTCTTCTGCTTCTTCTGCTTCACCCTCCAGACTTCACCTTCTCCTTCTCCTTCTTCTGCTTCTTCTGCTTCACCCTCCAGACTTCACCTTCTCCTTCTCCTTCTTCTGCTTCTTCTGCTTCGCCCTCCAGACTTCACCTTCTCCTTCTCCTTCTTCTGCTTCTTCTGATTCACCCTCCAGACTTCACCTTCTCCTTCTCCTTCTTCTACTTCTTCTGATTCACCCTCCAGACTTCACCTTCTCGTTCTCCTTCTTCTGCTTCTTCTGCTGCGCCCCCCAGACTTCACCTTCTCCTTCTCCTTCTTCTGCTTCTTCTGCTTCACCCTTGTGACTTCATCTTCTCCTTCTCCTTCTTCTACTTCTTCTGCTTCACCCCCCTGACTTCACCTTCTCCTTCTCCTTCTTCTGCTTCTTCTGATTCACCCTCCTAACTTCACCTTCTCCTTCTCCTTCTTCTGCTTCTTCTGATTCACCCTCCTGACTTCACCTTCTTCTTCTCCTTCTTCTGCTTCTTCTGATTCACCCTCCAGACTTCACCTTCTCCTTCTCCTTCTTCTGCTTCTTCTGATTCACCCTCCTGACTTCACCTTCTCCTTCTCCTTCTTCTGCTTCTTCTGTTTCACCCTCCAGACTTCACCTTCTCCTTCTCCTTCTTCTGCTTCTTCTGCTTCACCCTCCAGACTTCACCTTCGCCTTCTCCTTCTTCTGCTTCTTCTGCTTCACCCTCCTGACTTCACCTTCTCCTTCTCCTTCTTCTACTTCTTCTGATTCACCCTCCAGACTTCACCTTCTCCTGCTCCTTCTTCTGCTTCTTCTGATTCACCCTCCAGACTTCACATTCTCCTTCTCCTTCTTCTACTTCTTCTGATTCACCCTCGAGACTTCATCTTCTCCTTCTCCTTCTTCTGCTTCTTCTGATTCACCCTCCAGACTTCACCTTCTCCTTCTCCTTCTTCTGCTTCTTCTGATTCACCCTCCAGACTTCACCTTCTCCTTCTCCTTCTTCTACTTCTTCTGATTCACCCTCTAGACTTCAACTTCTCCTTCTCCTTCTTCTGCTTCTTCTGCTTCACCCTCCAGACTTCACCTTCTCGTTCTCCTTCTTCTGCTTCTTCTGCTTCACCCTCCTGACTTCACCTTCTCCTTCTCCTTCTTCTACTTCTTCTGCTTCACCCCCCTGACTTCACCTTCTCCGTCTCCTTCTTCTGCTTCTTCTGATTCACCCTCCTAACTTCACCTTCTCCTTCTCCTTCTTCTGCTTCTTCTGATTCACCCTCCTGACTTCACTTTCTCCTTCTCCTTCTTCTGCTTCTTCTGATTCACCCTCCAGACTTCACCTTCTCCTTCTCCTTCTTCTGCTTCTTCTGATTCACCCTCCAGACTTCACCTTCTCCTTTTCCTTCTTCTGCTTCTTCTGTTTCACCCTCCAGACCTCACCTTCTCCTTCTCCTTCTTCTACTTCTTCTGATTCACCCTCCAGACTTCATCTTCTCCTTCTCCTTCTTCTGCTTCTTCTGATTCACCCTCCAGACTTCACCTTCTCCTTCTCCTTCTTCTGCTTCTTCTGATTCACCCTCCAGACTTCACCTTCTCCTTCTCCTTCTTCTACTTCTTCGGATTCACCCTCCAGACTTCACCTTCTCCTTCTCCTTCTTCTGCTTCTTCTGATTCACCCTCCAGTCTTCACCTCCTCCTTCACCTTCTTCTGCTTCTTCTGATTCACCCTCCAGACTTCACCTTCTCATTCTCCTTCTTCCGATTCTTTTGATTCACCCTCCAGACTTCACCTTCTCCTTCTCCTTCTTCTGCTTCTTCTGATTCACCCTTCTGACTTCACCCTCTCCTTCTCCTTCTTCTGCTTCTTCTGATTCACCCTCCTGACTTCATCTTCTCCTTCTAATTCTTCTACTTCTTCTGCTTCACCCTCCAGTCTTCACCTTCTCCTTCTCCTCCTTCTGCTTCTTCTGATTCACCCTCCTGACTTCACCCTCTCCTTCTCCTTCTTCTACTTCTTCTGATTCACCCTCCTGACTTCACCCTCTCCTTCTCCTTCTTCTACTTCTTCTGCTTCACCCTCCTGACTTCACCTTCTCCTTCTCCTTCTTCTACTTCTTCTGCTTCACCCTCCAGACTTCACCTTCTCCTTCTCCTTCTTCTGCTTTTTCTGACTCACCCTCCTGACATCACCTTCTCCTTCTCCTTCTTCTACTTCTTCTGATTCACCCTCCAGACTTCACCTTCTCCTTCTCCTTCTTCTACTTCTTCTGATTCAACCACCAGACTTCACCTTCTCCTTCTCCTTCTTCTGCTTCTTCTGATTCACCCTCCAGACTTCACCTTCTCCTTCTCCTTCTTCTGCTTCTTCTGATTCACCCTCCAGACTTCACCTTCTCCTTCTCCTTCTTCTGCTTCTTTTGATTCACCCTTCAGACTTCACCTTCTCCTTCTCCTTCTTCTGCTTCTTCTGATTCACCCTCCAGACCTCACCTTCTCCTTCTCCTTCTTCAACTTCTTCTGATTCACCCTCCAGACTTCATCTTCTCCTTCTCCTTCTTTTGCTTCTTCTGATTCACCCTCCAGACTTCACCTTCTCCTTCTCCTTCTTCTGCTTCTTCTGATTCACCCTCCAGACTTCGCCTTCTCCTTCTCCTTCTTCTACTTCTTCTGATTCACCCTCCAGACTTCACCTTCTCCTTCTCCTTCTTCTACTTCTTCTGATTCACCCTCCAGTCTTCACCTTCTCCTTCTCCTTTTTCTGCGTCTTCTGATTCACCCTCCAGAATTCACCTTCTCCTTCTCCTTCTTCTGCTTCTCCTGATTCACCCTCCTGACTTCACCTTCTCCTTCTCCTTCTTCTGCTTCTTCTGATTCACCCTCCAGACTTCACCTTCTCCTTCTCCTTCTTGTACTTCTTCTAATTCACCCTCCAGACTTCACCTTCTCCTTCTCCTTCTTCTGCTTCTTCTGATTCACCCTCCAGACTTCACCTTCTCCTTCTCCTTCGTCTACTTCTTCTGATTCACCCTCCAGACTACACCTTCTCCTTCTCCTTCTTCTACTTCTTCTGATTCACCCTCCAAACTTCACCTTCTCCTTCTCCTTCTTCTGCTTCTTCTGCTTCACCCTCCTGACTTCACCTTCGCCTTCTCCTTCTTCTGCTTCTTCTGATTCACCCTCCTGACTTCACCTTCTCCTTCTCCTTCTTCTGATTCTTTTGATTCACCCTCCAGACTTCACCTTCTCCTTCTCCTTCTTCTGCTTCTTCTGATTCACCCTCCAGACTTCACCTTCTCCTTCTCCTTCTTCTACCTCTTCTGATTCACCCTCCTGACTTCACCTTCTCCTTCTCCTTCTTCTGATTCTTTTGATTCACCCTCCAGTCTTCACCTTCTCCTTCTCCTTCTTCTGCTTCTTCTGATTCACCCTCCAGACTTCACCTTGTCCTTCTCCTTCTTCTGATTCTTTTGATTCACCCTCCAGACTTCACCTTCTCCTTCTCCTTCTTCTGCTTCTTCTGATTCACCCTCCTGACTTCACCCTCTCCTTCTCCTTCTTCTACTTCTTCTGATTCACCCTCCTGACTTCACCTTCTCCTTCTCCTTCATCTACTTCTTCTGCTTCACCCTCCAGACTTCACCTTCTCCTTCTCCTTCTTCTACTTCTTCTGATTCACCCTCCAGACTTCACCTTCTCCTTCTCCTTCTTCTGCTTCTTCTGATTCACCCTCCAGACTTCACCTTCTCCTTCTCCTTATTCTGCTTCTTCTGATTCACCCGCCAGACTTCACCTTCTCCTTCTCCTTATTCTGCTTCTTCTGATTCACCCTCCAGACTTCACCTTCTCCTTCTCCTTCTGCTTCTTCTGATTCACCTTCAGACTTTACCTTCTCCTTCTCCTTCTTCTGCTTCTTCTGATTCACCCTCCAGACTTCACCTTCTCCTTCTCCTTCATCTACTTCTTCTGATTCACCCTCCAGACTTCATCTTCTCCTTCTCCTTCTTCTGCTTCTTCTGATTCACCCTCCAGACTTCACCTTCTCCTTCTCCTTCTTCTGCTTTTTCTGATTCACCCTCCTGACTTCACCTTCTCCTTCTCCTTCTTCTACTTCTTCTGATTCACCCTCCAGACTACACCTTCTCCTTCTCCTTCTTCTACTTCTTCTGATTCACCCTCCAAACTTCACCTTCTCCTTCTCCTTCTTCTGCTTCTTCTGCTTCACCCTCCTGACTTCACCTTCGCCTTCTCCTTCTTCTGCTTCTTCTGATTCACCCTCCTGACTTCACCTTCTCCTTCTCCTTCTTCTGATTCTTTTGATTCACCCTCCAGACTTCACCTTCTCCTTCTCCTTCTTCTGCTTCTTCTGATTCACCCTCCAGACTTCACCTTCTCCTTCTCCTTCTTCTACCTCTTCTGATTCACCCTTCAGACTTCACCTTCTCCTTCTCCTTCTTCTGCTTCTTCTGATTCACCCTCCAGACCTCACCTTCTCCTTCTCCTTCTTCTGCTTCTTTTGATTCACCCTTCAGACTTCACCTTCTCCTTCTCCTTCTTCTGCTTCTTCTGATTCACCCTCCAGACCTCACCTTCTCCTTCTCCTTCTTCAACTTCTTCTGATTCACCCTCCAGACTTCATCTTCTCCTTCTCCTTCTTTTGCTTCTTCTGATTCACCCTCCAGACTTCACCTTCTCCTTCTCCTTCTTCTGCTTCTTCTGATTCACCCTCCAGACTTCGCCTTCTCCTTTTCCTTCTTCTACTTCTTCTGATTCACCCTCCAGACTTCACCTTCTCCTTCTCCTTCTTCTACTTCTTCTGATTCACCCTCCAGTCTTCACCTTCTCCTTCTCCTTTTTCTGCGTCTTCTGATTCACCCTCCAGAATTCACCTTCTCCTTCTCCTTCTTCTGCTTCTCCTGATTCACCCTCCTGACTTCACCTTCTCCTTCTCCTTCTTCTGCTTCTTCTGATTCACCCTCCAGACTTCACCTTCTCCTTCTCCTTCTTGTACTTCTTCTAGTTCACCCTCCAGACTTCACCTTCTCCTTCTCCTTCTTCTGCTTCTTCTGATTCACCCTCCAGACTTCACCTTCTCATTCTCCTTCGTCTACTTCTTCTGATTCACCCTCCAGTCTTCACCTTCTCCTTCTCCTTTTTCTGCGTCTTCTGATTCACCCTCCAGAATTCACCTTCTCCTTCTCCTTCTTCTGCTTCTTCTGCTTCACCCTCCTGACTTCACCTTCGCCTTCTCCTTCTTCTGCTTCTTCTGATTCACCCTCCTGACTTCACCTTCTCCTTCTCCTTCTTCTGATTCTTTTGATTCACCCTCCAGACTTCACCTTCTCCTTCTCCTTCTTCTGCTTCTTCTGATTCACCCTCCAGACTTCACCTTCTCCTTCTCCTTCTTCTACCTCTTCTGATTCACCCTCCTGACTTCACCTTCTCCTTCTCCTTCTTCTGATTCTTTTGATTCACCCTCCAGTCTTCACCTTCTCCTTCTCCTTCTTCTGCTTCTTCTGATTCACCCTCCAGACTTCACCTTGTCCTTCTCCTTCTTCTGATTCTTTTGATTCACCCTCCAGACTTCACCTTCTCCTTCTCCTTCTTCTGCTTCTTCTGATTCACCCTCCTGACTTCACCCTCTCCTTCTCCTTCTTCTACTTCTTCTGATTCACCCTCCTGACTTCACCTTCTCCTTCTCCTTCATCTACTTCTTCTGCTTCACCCTCCAGACTTCACCTTCTCCTTCTCCTTCTTCTACTTCTTCTGATTCACCCTCCAGACTTCACCTTCTCCTTCTCCTTCTTCTGCTTCTTCTGATTCACCCTCCAGCATTCACCTTCTCCTTCTCCTTCTTCTGCTTCTTCTGATTCACCCTCCTGACTTCACCTTCTCCTTCTCCTTCATCTACTTCTTCTGCTTCACCCTCCAGACTTCACCTTCTCCTTCTCCTTCTTCTACTTCTTCTGATTCACCCTCCAGACTTCACCTTCTCCTTCTCCTTCTTCTGCTTCTTCTGATTCACCCTCCAGACTTCACCTTCTCCTTCTCCTTCTTCTGCTTCTTCTGATTCACCCTCCTGACTTCACCTTCTCCTTCTCCTTCTTCTGCTTCTTTTGATTCACCCTCCAGACTTCAACTTCTCCTTCTCCTTCTTCTGCTTCTTCTGATTCACCCTCCTGACTTCACCTTCTCCTTCTCCTTCTTCTGCTTCTTCTGATTCACCCTCCAGACTTCAACTTCTCCTTCTCCTTCTTCTACTTCTTCTGATTCACTCTCCAGACTTCACCTTCTCCTTCTACTTCTTCTGCTTCTTCTGATTCCCCCTCCAGACTTCACCTTCTCCTTCTCCTTCTTCTGCTTCTTCTGATTCACCCTCCAGACTTCACCTTCTCCGTCTCCTTCTTCTACTTCTTCTGATTCACCCTCCAGACTTCACCCTCTCCTTCTCCTTCTTCTACTTCTTCTGCTTCACCCTCCAGACTTCACCTTCTCCTTCTCCTTCTTCTTCTTCTTCTGATTCACCCTCCAGACCTCACCTTCTCCTTCTCCTTCTTCTGCTTCTTCTGATTCACCCTCCAGACTTCACCTTCTCCTTCTCCTTATTCTGCTTCTTCTGATTCACCCTCCAGACTTCACCTTCTCCTTCTCCTTCTTCTGCTTCTTCTGATTCACCCTCCAGACTTCACCTTCTCCTTCTCCTTCTTCTGCTTCTTCTGATTTACCCTCCAGACTTCACCTTCTCCTTCTCCTTCTTCTACTTCTTCTGATTCACCCTCCAAACTTCATCTTCTCCTTCTCCTTCTTCTGCTTCTTCTGATTCACCCTCCAGACTTCACCTTCTCCTTCTCCTTCTTCTGCTTCTTCTGATTCACCCTCCAGACTTCACCTTCTCCTTCTCCTTCTTCTACTTCTTCTGATTCATCCTCCAGACTTCACCTTCTCCTTCTCCTTCTTCTCCTTCTTCTGATTCACCCTCCAGACTTCACCTTCTCCTTCTCCTTCTTCTGCTTCTGCTGATTCACCCTCCAGACTTCACCTTCTCCTTCTCCTTCTTCTGCTTCTTCTGATTCACCCTCCAGACTTCACCTTCTCCTTCTCCTTCTTCTGCTTCTTCTGATTCATTCTTCAGACTTCACCTTCTCCTTCTCCTTCTTCTGCTTCTTCTGATTCACCCTCCAGACATCACCTTCTCCTTCTCCTTCTTCTACTTCTTCTGATTCACGCTCCAGACTTCATCTTCTCCTTCTCCTTCTTCTGCTTCTTCTGATTCACCCTCCAGACTTCACCTTCTCCTTCTCCTTCTGCTTCTTCTGATTCACCTTCCAGACTTCGCCTTCTCCTTCTCCTTCTTCTACTTCTTTTGATTCACCCGCCAGACTTCACCTTCTCCTTCTCCTTCTTCTACTTCTTCTGATACACCCTCCAGTCTTCACCTTCTCCTTCTCCTTCTTCTGCTTCTTCTGATTCACCCTCCAGACTTCACCTTCTCCTTCTCCTTCTTCTGCTTCTTCTGATTCACCCTCCTGACTTCACCTTCTCCTTCTCCTTCTTCTGCTTCTTTTGATTCACCCTCCAGACTTCAACTTCTCCTTCTCCTTCTTCTGCTTCTTCTGATTCACCCTCCTGACTTCACCTGCTCCTTCTCCTTCTTCTGCTTCTTCTGATTCACCCTCCAGACTTCAACTTCTCCTTCTCCTTCTTCTACTTCTTCTGATTCACCCTCCAGACTTCACCTTCTCCTTCTACTTCTTCTGCTTCTTCTGATTCACCCTCCAGACTTCACCTTCTCTTTCTCCTTCTTCTGCTTCTTCTGATTCACCCTCCAGACTTCACCATCTCCTTCTCCCTCTTCTGCTTCTTCTGATTCCCCCTCCAGACTTCACCTTCTCCTTCTCCTTCTTCTGCTTCTTCTGATTCACCCTCCAGACTTCACCTTCTCCGTCTCCTTCTTCTACTTCTTCTGATTCACCCTCCAGACTTCACCCTCTCCTTCTCCTTCTTCTACTTCTTCTGATTCACCCTCCAGACTTCACCGTCTCCTTCTCCTTCTTCTACTTCTTCTGCTTCCCCCTCCAGACTTCACCTTCTCCTTCTCCTTCTTCTGCTTCTTCTGATTCACCCTCCAGACTTCACCTTCTCCTTCTCCTTCTTCTACTTCTTCCGATTCATCCTCCAGACTTCACCTTCTCCTTCTCCTTCTTCTACTTCTTCTGATTCACCCTCCAGACTTCACCTTCTCCTTCTCCTTCTTCTACTTCTTCTGATTCACCATCCTGACTTCACCTTCTCCTTTTCCTTCTTCTGCTTCTTCTGCTTCACCCTCCAGACTTCACCTTCTCCTTCTCCTTCTTCTGCTTCTTCTGCTTCACCCTCCAGACTTCACCTTCTACTTCTCCTTCTTCTGCTTCTTCTGATTCACCCTCCAGACTTCACCTTCTCCTTCTCCTTCTTCTGCTTCTTCTGCTTCACCCACCAGACTTCACCTTCTCCTTATCCTTCTTCTGCTTCTTCTGCTTCGCCCTCCAGACTTCACCTTCTCCTTCTCCTTCTTCTACTTCTTCTGATTCACCCTCCAGACTTCACCCTCTCCTTCTCCTTCTTCTGCTTCTTCTGCTTCACCCTCCAGACTTCACCTTCTCCTTCTCCTTCTTCTGCTTCTTCTGCTTCGCCCTCCAGACTTCACCTTCTCCTTCTCCTTCTTCTGCTTCTTCTGCTTCACCCTCCAGACTTCACCTTCTCCTTCTCCTTCTTCTGCGTCTTCTGCTTCACCCTCCTGACTTCACCTTCTCCTTCTCCTTCTTCTACTTCTTCTGATTCACCGTCCAGACTTCACCTTCTCCTTCTCCTTCTTCTGCTTCTTCTGCTTCACCCTCCAGACTTCACCTTCTCCTTCTCCTTCTTCTGCTTCTTCTGCTGCGCCCTCCAGACTTCACCTTCTCCTTCTTCTGCTTCTTCTGCATCACCCTTCTGACTTCACCTTCTCCTTCTCCTTCTTCTACTTCTTCTTCTTCACCCCTCTGACTTCACCTTCTCCTTCTCCTTCTTCTGCTTCTTCTGATTCACCCTCCTAACTTCACCTTCTCCTTCTCCTTCTTCTGCTTCTTCTGATTCACCCTCCTGACTTCACCTTCTCCTTCTCCTTCTTCTGCTTCTTCTGATTCACCCTCCAGACTTCACCTTCTCCTTCACCTTCTTCTGCTTCCTCTGATTCACCCTCCAGACTTCACCTTCTCCTTCTCCTTCTTCTGCTTCTTCTGATTCACCCTCCAGACCTCACCTTCTCCTTCTCCTTCTTTTACTTCTTCTGATTCACCCTCCAGACTTCATCTTCTCCTTCTCCTTCTTCTGCTTCTTCTGATTCACCCTACAGACTTCACCTTCTCCTTCTCCTTCTTCTGCTTCTTCTGATTCACCCTCCAGACTTCACCTTCTCCTTCTCCTTCTTCTACTTCTTCTGATTCACCCTCCAGACTTCACCTTCTCCTTCTCCTTCTTCTACTTCTTCTGATTCACCCTCCAGTCTTCACCTTCTCCTTCTCCTTCTTCTGCTTCTTCTGCTTCACCCTCCAGACATCACCTTCTCCTTCTCCTTCTTCTGCTTCTTCTGCTGCGCCCTCCAGACTTCACCTTCTCCTTCTTCTGCTTCTTCTGCTTCACCCTCCAGACTTCACCTTCTCCTTCTCCTTCTTCTGCTTCTTCTGATTCACCCTCCAGATTTCACCTTCTCCTTCTCCTTCTTCTGCTTCTTCTGATTCACCCTCCAGACTTCACCTTCTCCTTCTCATTCTTCTGCTTCTTCTGATTCACCCTCCAGACTTCACCTTCCCCTTCTCCTTCTTCTACTTCTTCTGATTCACCCTCCAGACTTCTCCTTCTCCTTCTCCTTCTTCTGCTTCTTCTGATTCACCCTCCAGACTTCACCTTCTCCTTCTCCTTCGTCTACTTCTTCTTATTCACCCTCCAGACTTCATCTTCTCCTTCTCCTTCTTCTGCTTCTTCTGATTCACCCTCCAGACTTCACCTTCTCCTTCTCCTTCTTCTGCTTTTTCTGATTCACCCTCCTGACTTCACCTTCTCCTTCTCCTTCTTCTACTTCTTCTGATTCACCCTCCAGACTACACCTTCTCCTTCTCCTTCTTCTACTTCTTCTGATTCACCCTCCAAACTTCACCTTCTCCTTCTCCTTCTTCTGCTTCTTCTGCTTCACCCTCCTGACTTCACCTTCGCCTTCTCCTTCTTCTGCTTCTTCTGATTCACCCTCCTGACTTCACCTTCTCCTTCTCCTTCTTCTGATTCTTTTGATTCACCCTCCAGACTTCACCTTCTCCTTCTCCTTCTTCTGCTTCTTCTGATTCACCCTCCAGACTTCACCTTCTCCTTCTCCTTCTTCTACCTCTTCTGATTCACCCTTCAGACTTCACCTTCTCCTTCTCCTTCTTCTGCTTCTTCTGATTCACCCTCCAGACCTCACCTTCTCCTTCTCCTTCTTCTGCTTCTTTTGATTCACCCTTCAGACTTCACCTTCTCCTTCTCCTTCTTCTGCTTCTTCTGATTCACCCTCCAGACCTCACCTTCTCCTTCTCCTTCTTCAACTTCTTCTGATTCACCCTCCAGACTTCATCTTCTCCTTCTCCTTTTTTGCTTCTTCTGATTCACCCTCCAGACTTCACCTTCTCCTTCTCCTTCTTCTGCTTCTTCTGATTCACCCTCCAGACTTCGCCTTCTCCTTTTCCTTCTTCTACTTCTTCTGATTCACCCTCCAGACTTCACCTTCTCCTTCTCCTTCTTCTACTTCTTCTGATTCACCCTCCAGTCTTCACCTTCTCCTTCTCCTTTTTCTGCGTCTTCTGATTCACCCTCCAGAATTCACCTTCTCCTTCTCCTTCTTCTGCTTCTCCTGATTCACCCTCCTGACTTCACCTTCTCCTTCTCCTTCTTCTGCTTCTTCTGATTCACCCTCCAGACTTCACCTTCTCCTTCTCCTTCTTGTACTTCTTCTAGTTCACCCTCCAGACTTCACCTTCTCCTTCTCCTTCTTCTGCTTCTTCTGATTCACCCTCCAGACTTCACCTTCTCATTCTCCTTCGTCTACTTCTTCTGATTCACCCTCCAGTCTTCACCTTCTCCTTCTCCTTTTTCTGCGTCTTCTGATTCACCCTCCAGAATTCACCTTCTCCTTCTCCTTCTTCTGCTTCTTCTGCTTCACCCTCCTGACTTCACCTTCGCCTTCTCCTTCTTCTGCTTCTTCTGATTCACCCTCCTGACTTCACCTTCTCCTTCTCCTTCTTCTGATTCTTTTGATTCACCCTCCAGACTTCACCTTCTCCTTCTCCTTCTTCTGCTTCTTCTGATTCACCCTCCAGACTTCACCTTCTCCTTCTCCTTCTTCTACCTCTTCTGATTCACCCTCCTGACTTCACCTTCTCCTTCTCCTTCTTCTGATTCTTTTGATTCACCCTCCAGTCTTCACCTTCTCCTTCTCCTTCTTCTGCTTCTTCTGATTCACCCTCCAGACTTCACCTTGTCCTTCTCCTTCTTCTGATTCTTTTGATTCACCCTCCAGACTTCACCTTCTCCTTCTCCTTCTTCTGCTTCTTCTGATTCACCCTCCTGACTTCACCCTCTCCTTCTCCTTCTTCTACTTCTTCTGATTCACCCTCCTGACTTCACCTTCTCCTTCTCCTTCATCTACTTCTTCTGCTTCACCCTCCAGACTTCACCTTCTCCTTCTCCTTCTTCTACTTCTTCTGATTCACCCTCCAGACTTCACCTTCTCCTTCTCCTTCTTCTGCTTCTTCTGATTCACCCTCCAGCATTCACCTTCTCCTTCTCCTTCTTCTGCTTCTTCTGATTCACCCTCCTGACTTCACCTTCTCCTTCTCCTTCATCTACTTCTTCTGCTTCACCCTCCAGACTTCACCTTCTCCTTCTCCTTCTTCTACTTCTTCTGATTCACCCTCCAGACTTCACCTTCTCCTTCTCCTTCTTCTGCTTCTTCTGATTCACCCTCCAGACTTCACCTTCTCCTTCTCCTTCTTCTGCTTCTTCTGATTCACCCTCCTGACTTCACCTTCTCCTTCTCCTTCTTCTGCTTCTTTTGATTCACCCTCCAGACTTCAACTTCTCCTTCTCCTTCTTCTGCTTCTTCTGATTCACCCTCCTGACTTCACCTTCTCCTTCTCCTTCTTCTGCTTCTTCTGATTCACCCTCCAGACTTCAACTTCTCCTTCTCCTTCTTCTACTTCTTCTGATTCACTCTCCAGACTTCACCTTCTCCTTCTACTTCTTCTGCTTCTTCTGATTCCCCCTCCAGACTTCACCTTCTCCTTCTCCTTCTTCTGCTTCTTCTGATTCACCCTCCAGACTTCACCTTCTCCGTCTCCTTCTTCTACTTCTTCTGATTCACCCTCCAGACTTCACCCTCTCCTTCTCCTTCTTCTACTTCTTCTGCTTCACCCTCCAGACTTCACCTTCTCCTTCTCCTTCTTCTTCTTCTTCTGATTCACCCTCCAGACCTCACCTTCTCCTTCTCCTTCTTCTGCTTCTTCTGATTCACCCTCCAGACTTCACCTTCTCCTTCTCCTTATTCTGCTTCTTCTGATTCACCCTCCAGACTTCACCTTCTCCTTCTCCTTCTTCTGCTTCTTCTGATTCACCCTCCAGACTTCACCTTCTCCTTCTCCTTCTTCTGCTTCTTCTGATTTACCCTCCAGACTTCACCTTCTCCTTCTCCTTCTTCTACTTCTTCTGATTCACCCTCCAAACTTCATCTTCTCCTTCTCCTTCTTCTGCTTCTTCTGATTCACCCTCCAGACTTCACCTTCTCCTTCTCCTTCTTCTGCTTCTTCTGATTCACCCTCCAGACTTCACCTTCTCCTTCTCCTTCTTCTACTTCTTCTGATTCATCCTCCAGACTTCACCTTCTCCTTCTCCTTCTTCTCCTTCTTCTGATTCACCCTCCAGACTTCACCTTCTCCTTCTCCTTCTTCTGCTTCTGCTGATTCACCCTCCAGACTTCACCTTCTCCTTCTCCTTCTTCTGCTTCTTCTGATTCACCCTCCAGACTTCACCTTCTCCTTCTCCTTCTTCTGCTTCTTCTGATTCATTCTTCAGACTTCACCTTCTCCTTCTCCTTCTTCTGCTTCTTCTGATTCACCCTCCAGACATCACCTTCTCCTTCTCCTTCTTCTACTTCTTCTGATTCACGCTCCAGACTTCATCTTCTCCTTCTCCTTCTTCTGCTTCTTCTGATTCACCCTCCAGACTTCACCTTCTCCTTCTCCTTCTGCTTCTTCTGATTCACCTTCCAGACTTCGCCTTCTCCTTCTCCTTCTTCTACTTCTTTTGATTCACCCGCCAGACTTCACCTTCTCCTTCTCCTTCTTCTACTTCTTCTGATACACCCTCCAGTCTTCACCTTCTCCTTCTCCTTCTTCTGCTTCTTCTGATTCACCCTCCAGACTTCACCTTCTCCTTCTCCTTCTTCTGCTTCTTCTGATTCACCCTCCTGACTTCACCTTCTCCTTCTCCTTCTTCTGCTTCTTTTGATTCACCCTCCAGACTTCAACTTCTCCTTCTCCTTCTTCTGCTTCTTCTGATTCACCCTCCTGACTTCACCTGCTCCTTCTCCTTCTTCTGCTTCTTCTGATTCACCCTCCAGACTTCAACTTCTCCTTCTCCTTCTTCTACTTCTTCTGATTCACCCTCCAGACTTCACCTTCTCCTTCTACTTCTTCTGCTTCTTCTGATTCACCCTCCAGACTTCACCTTCTCTTTCTCCTTCTTCTGCTTCTTCTGATTCACCCTCCAGACTTCACCATCTCCTTCTCCCTCTTCTGCTTCTTCTGATTCCCCCTCCAGACTTCACCTTCTCCTTCTCCTTCTTCTGCTTCTTCTGATTCACCCTCCAGACTTCACCTTCTCCGTCTCCTTCTTCTACTTCTTCTGATTCACCCTCCAGACTTCACCCTCTCCTTCTCCTTCTTCTACTTCTTCTGATTCACCCTCCAGACTTCACCGTCTCCTTCTCCTTCTTCTACTTCTTCTGCTTCCCCCTCCAGACTTCACCTTCTCCTTCTCCTTCTTCTGCTTCTTCTGATTCACCCTCCAGACTTCACCTTCTCCTTCTCCTTCTTCTACTTCTTCCGATTCATCCTCCAGACTTCACCTTCTCCTTCTCCTTCTTCTACTTCTTCTGATTCACCCTCCAGACTTCACCTTCTCCTTCTCCTTCTTCTACTTCTTCTGATTCACCATCCTGACTTCACCTTCTCCTTTTCCTTCTTCTGCTTCTTCTGCTTCACCCTCCAGACTTCACCTTCTCCTTCTCCTTCTTCTGCTTCTTCTGCTTCACCCTCCAGACTTCACCTTCTACTTCTCCTTCTTCTGCTTCTTCTGATTCACCCTCCAGACTTCACCTTCTCCTTCTCCTTCTTCTGCTTCTTCTGCTTCACCCACCAGACTTCACCTTCTCCTTATCCTTCTTCTGCTTCTTCTGCTTCGCCCTCCAGACTTCACCTTCTCCTTCTCCTTCTTCTACTTCTTCTGATTCACCCTCCAGACTTCACCCTCTCCTTCTCCTTCTTCTGCTTCTTCTGCTTCACCCTCCAGACTTCACCTTCTCCTTCTCCTTCTTCTGCTTCTTCTGCTTCGCCCTCCAGACTTCACCTTCTCCTTCTCCTTCTTCTGCTTCTTCTGCTTCACCCTCCAGACTTCACCTTCTCCTTCTCCTTCTTCTGCGTCTTCTGCTTCACCCTCCTGACTTCACCTTCTCCTTCTCCTTCTTCTACTTCTTCTGATTCACCGTCCAGACTTCACCTTCTCCTTCTCCTTCTTCTGCTTCTTCTGCTTCACCCTCCAGACTTCACCTTCTCCTTCTCCTTCTTCTGCTTCTTCTGCTGCGCCCTCCAGACTTCACCTTCTCCTTCTTCTGCTTCTTCTGCATCACCCTTCTGACTTCACCTTCTCCTTCTCCTTCTTCTACTTCTTCTTCTTCACCCCTCTGACTTCACCTTCTCCTTCTCCTTCTTCTGCTTCTTCTGATTCACCCTCCTAACTTCACCTTCTCCTTCTCCTTCTTCTGCTTCTTCTGATTCACCCTCCTGACTTCACCTTCTCCTTCTCCTTCTTCTGCTTCTTCTGATTCACCCTCCAGACTTCACCTTCTCCTTCACCTTCTTCTGCTTCCTCTGATTCACCCTCCAGACTTCACCTTCTCCTTCTCCTTCTTCTGCTTCTTCTGATTCACCCTCCAGACCTCACCTTCTCCTTCTCCTTCTTTTACTTCTTCTGATTCACCCTCCAGACTTCATCTTCTCCTTCTCCTTCTTCTGCTTCTTCTGATTCACCCTACAGACTTCACCTTCTCCTTCTCCTTCTTCTGCTTCTTCTGATTCACCCTCCAGACTTCACCTTCTCCTTCTCCTTCTTCTACTTCTTCTGATTCACCCTCCAGACTTCACCTTCTCCTTCTCCTTCTTCTACTTCTTCTGATTCACCCTCCAGTCTTCACCTTCTCCTTCTCCTTCTTCTGCTTCTTCTGCTTCACCCTCCAGACATCACCTTCTCCTTCTCCTTCTTCTGCTTCTTCTGCTGCGCCCTCCAGACTTCACCTTCTCCTTCTTCTGCTTCTTCTGCTTCACCCTCCAGACTTCACCTTCTCCTTCTCCTTCTTCTGCTTCTTCTGATTCACCCTCCAGATTTCACCTTCTCCTTCTCCTTCTTCTGCTTCTTCTGATTCACCCTCCAGACTTCACCTTCTCCTTCTCATTCTTCTGCTTCTTCTGATTCACCCTCCAGACTTCACCTTCCCCTTCTCCTTCTTCTACTTCTTCTGATTCACCCTCCAGACTTCTCCTTCTCCTTCTCCTTCTTCTGCTTCTTCTGATTCACCCTCCAGACTTCACCTTCTCCTTCTCCTTCGTCTACTTCTTCTTATTCACCCTCCAGACTACACCTTCTCCTTCTCCTTCTTCTACTTCTTCTGATTCACCCTCCAGACTTCACCTTCTCCTTCTCCTTCTTCTGCTTCTTCTGATTCACCCTCCAGACTTCCCCTTCTCCTTCTCCTTCTTCTACTTCTTCTGATTCACCCTCCAGACTTCACCTTCTCCTTCTCCTTCTTCTACTTCTTCTGATTCACCCTCCAGACTTCACCTTCTCCTTCTCCTTCTTCTACTTCTTCTGCTTCTCCCTCCAGACTTCACCTTCTCGTTCTCCTTCTTCTGCTTCTTCTGATTCACCCTCCAGACTTCACCTTCTCCTTCTCCTTCTTCTACTTCTTCTGATTCACCCTCCAGACTTCTCCTTCTCCTTCTCCTTCTTCTGCTTCTTCTGATTCACCCTCCAGACTTCACCTTCTCCTTCTCCGTCTTCTACTTCTTCTGATTCACCCTCCTGACTTCACCTTCTCCTTCTCCTTCTTCTGCTTCTTCAGCTTCACCCTCCAGACTTCACCTTCTCCTTCTCCTTCTTCTGCTTCTTCTGCTTCACCCTCCAGACATCACCTTCTCCTTCTCCTTTTTCTGCTTCTTCTGCTTCACACTCCTGACTTCACCTTCTCCTTCTCCTTCTTCTACTTCTTCTGATTCACCCTCCAGACTTCACCCTCTCCTTCTCCTTCTTCTGCTTCTTCTGCTTCACCCTCCAGACTTCACCTTCTCCTTCTCCTTCTTCTGCTTCTTCTGCTTCGCCCTCCAGACTTCACCTTCTCCTTCTCCTTCTTCTGCTTCTTCTGCTTCACCCTCCAGACTTCACCTTCTCCTTCTCCTTCTTCTGCGTCTTCTGCTTCACCCTCCTGACTTCACCTTCTCCTTCTCCTTCTTCTACTTCTTCTGATTCACCGTCCAGACTTCACCTTCTCCTTCTCCTTCTTCTGCTTCTTCTGCTTCACCCTCCAGACTTCACCTTCTCCTTCTCCTTCTTCTGCTTCTTCTGCTGCGCCCTCCAGACTTCACCTTCTCCTTCTCCTTCTTCTGCTTCTTCTGCTTCACCCTTCTGACTTCACCTTCTCCTTCTCCTTCTTCTACTTCTTCTTCTTCACCCCCCTGACTTCACCTTCTCCTTCTCCTTCTTCTGCTTCTTCTGATTCACCCTCCTAACTTCACCTTCTCCTTCTCCTTCTTCTGCTTCTTCTGATTCACCCTCCTGACTTCACCTTCTCCTTCTCCTTCTTCTGCTTCTTCTGATTCACCCTCCAGACTTCACCTTCTCCTTCTCCTTCTTCTGCTTCCTCTGATTCACCCTCCAGACTTCACCTGCTCCTTCTCCTTCTTCTGCTTCTTCTGATTCACCCTCCAGACCTCACCTTCTCCTTCTCCTTCTTTTACTTCTTCTGATTCACCCTCCAGACTTCATCTTCTCCTTCTCCTTCTTCTGCTTCTTCTGATTCACCCTACAGACTTCACCTTCTCCTTCTCCTTCTTCTGCTTCTTCTGATTCACCCTCCAGACTTCACCTTCTCCTTCTCCTTCTTCTACTTCTTCTGATTCACCCTCCAGACTTCACCTTCTCCTTCTCCTTCTTCTACTTCTTCTGATTCACCCTCCAGTCTTCACCTTCTCCTTCTCCTTCTTCTGCTTCTTCTGCTTCACCCTCCAGACTTCACCTTCTCCTTCTCTTTCTTCTGCTTCTTCTGATTCACCCTCCAGACTTCACCTTCTCCTTCTCCTTCTTCTGATTCTTCTGATTCACCCTCCAGACTTCAACTTCTCCTTCTCCTTCTTCTGCTTCTTTTGAATCACCCTCCTGACTTCACCTTCTCCTTCTCCTTCTTCTACTTCTTCTGATTCACCCTCCTGACTTCACCTTCTCCTCCTCCTTCTTCTACTTCTTCTGCTTCACCCTCCAGACTTCACCTTCTCCTTCTCCTTCTTCTTCTTCTTCTGATTCACCCTCCAGACCTCACCTTCTCCTTCTCCTTCTTCTGCTTCTTCTGATTCACCCTCCAGACTTCACCTTCTCCTTCTCCTTATTCTGCTTCTTCTGATTCACCCTCCAGACCTCACCTTCTCCTTCTCCTTCTTCTGCTTCTTCTGATTCACCCTCCAGACTTCACCTTCTCCTTCTCCTTCTTCTGCTTCTTCTGATTTACCCTCCAGACTTCACCTTCTCCTTCTCCTTCTTCTACTTCTTCTGATTCACCCTCCAAACTTCATCTTCTCCTTCTCCTTCTTCTGCTTCTTCTGATTCACCCTCCAGACTTCACCTTCTCCTTCTCCTTCTTCTGCTTCTTCTGATTCACCCTCCAGACTTCACCTTCTCCTTCTCCTTCTTCTACTTCTTCTGATTCATCCTGCAGACTTCACCTTCTCCTTCTCCTTCTTCTCCTTCTTCTGATTCACCCTCCAGACTTCACCTTCTCCTTCTCCTTCTTCTGCTTCTGCTGATTCACCCTCCAGACTTCACCTTCTCCTTCTCCTTCTTCTGCTTCTTCTGATTCACTCTCCAGACTTCACCTTCTCCTTCTCCTTCTTCTGCTTCTTCTGATTCATCCTTCAGACTTCACCTTCTCCTTCTCCTTCTTCTACTTCTTCTGATTCACGCTCCAGACTTCATCTTCTCCTTCTCCTTCTTCTGCTTCTTCTGATTCACCCTCCAGACTTCACCTTCTCCTTCTCCTTCTGCTTCTTCTGATTCACCTTCCAGACTTCGCCTTCTCCTTCTCCTTCTTCTACTTCTTCTGATTCACCCGCCAGACTTCACCTTCTCCTTCTCATTCTTCTACTTCTTCTGATACACCCTCCAGTCTTCACCTTCTCCTTCTCCTTCTTCTGCTTCTTCTGATTCACCCTCCAGACTTCACCTTCTCCTTCTCCTTCTTCTGCTTCTTCTGATTCACCCTCCTGACTTCACCTTCTCCTTCTCCTTCTTCTGCTTCTTTTGATTCACCCTCCAGACTTCAACTTCTCCTTCTCCTTCTTCTGCTTCTTCTGATTCACCCTCCTGACTTCACCTTCTCCTTCTCCTTCTTCTGCTTCTTCTGATTCACCCTCCAGACTTCAACTTCTCCTTCTCCTTCTTCTACTTCTTCTGATTCACCCTCCAGACTTCACCTTCTCCTTCTACTTCTTCTGCTTCTTCTGATTCACCCTCCAGACTTCACCTTCTCTTTCTCCTTCTTCTGCTTCTTCTGATTCACCCTCCAGACTTCACCTTCTCCTTCACCCTCTTCTGCTTCTTCTGATTCCCCCTCCAGACTTCACCTTCTCCTTCTCCTTCTTCTGCTTCTTCTGATTCACCCTCCAGACTTCACCTTCTCCGTCTCCTTCTTCTACTTCTTCTGATTCACCCTCCAGACTTCACCCTCTCCTTCTCCTTCTTCTACTTCTTCTGCTTCACCCTCCAGACTTCACCTTCTCCTTCTCCTTCTTCTTCTTCTTCTGATTCACCCTCCAGACCTCACCTTCTCCTTCTCCTTCTTCTGCTTCTTCTGATTCACCCTCCAGACTTCACCTTCTCCTTCTCCTTATTCTGCTTCTTCTGATTCACCCTCCAGACTTCACCTTCTCCTTCTCCTTCTTCTGCTTCTTCTGATTCACCCTCCAGACTTCACCTTCTCCTTCTCCTTCTTCTGCTTCTTCTGATTTACCCTCCAGACTTCACCTTCTCCTTCTCCTTCTTCTACTTCTTCTGATTCACCCTCCAAACTTCATCTTCTCCTTCTCCTTCTTCTGCTTCTTCTGATTCACCCTCCAGACTTCACCTTCTCCTTCTCCTTCTTCTGCTTCTTCTGATTCACCCTCCAGACTTCACCTTCTCCTTCTCCTTCTTCTACTTCTTCTGATTCATCCTCCAGACTTCACCTTCTCCTTCTCCTTCTTCTCCTTCTTCTGATTCACCCTCCAGACTTCACCTTCTCCTTCTCCTTCTTCTGCTTCTGCTGATTCACCCTCCAGACTTCACCTTCTCCTTCTCCTTCTTCTGCTTCTTCTGATTCACCCTCCAGACTTCACCTTCTCCTTCTCCTTCTTCTGCTTCTTCTGATTCATCCTTCAGACTTCACCTTCTCCTTCTCCTTCTTCTGCTTCTTCTGATTCACCCTCCAGACATCACCTTCTCCTTCTCCTTCTTCTACTTCTTCTGATTCACGCTCCAGACATCATCTTCTCCTTCTCCTTCTTCTGCTTCTTCTGATTCACCCTCCAGACTTCACCTTCTCCTTCTCCTTCTGCTTCTTCTGATTCACCTTCCAGACTTCGCCTTCTCCTTCTCCTTCTTCTACTTCTTTTGATTCACCCGCCAGACTTCACCTTCTCCTTCTCCTTCTTCTACTTCTTCTGATACACCCTCCAGTCTTCACCTTCTCCTTCTCCTTCTTCTGCTTCTTCTGATTCACCCTCCAGACTTCACCTTCTCCTTCTCCTTCTTCTGCTTCTTCTGATTCACCCTCCTGACTTCACCTTCTCCTTCTCCTTCTTCTGCATTCTTTTGATTCACCCTCCAGACTTCAACTTCTCCTTCTCCTTCTTCTGCTTCTTCTGATTCACCCTCCTGACTTCACCTTCTCCTTCTCCTTCTTCTGCTTCTTCTGATTCACCCTCCAGACTTCAACTTCTCCTTCTCCTTCTTCTACTTCTTCTGATTCACCCTCCAGACTTCACCTTCTCCTTCTACTTCTTCTGCTTCTTCTGATTCACCCTCCAGACTTCACCTTCTCTTTCTCCTTCTTCTGCTTCTTCTGATTCACCCTCCAGACTTCACCATCTCCTTCTCCCTCTTCTGCTTCTTCTGATTCCCCCTCCAGACTTCACCTTCTCCTTCTCCTTCTTCTGCTTCTTCTGATTCACCCTCCAGACTTCACCTTCTCCGTCTCCTTCTTCTACTTCTTCTGATTCACCCTCCAGACTTCACCCTCTCCTTCTCCTTCTTCTACTTCTTCTGATTCACCCTCCAGACTTCACCGTCTCCTTCTCCTTCTTCTACTTCTTCTGCTTCCCCCTCCAGACTTCACCTTCTCCTTCTCCTTCTTCTGCTTCTTCTGATTCACCCTCCAGACTTCACCTTCTCCTTCTCCTTCTTCTACTTCTTCCGATTCATCCTCCAGACATCACCTTCTCCTTCTCCTTCTTCTACTTCTTCTGATTCACCCTCCAGACTTCACCTTCTCCTTCTCCTTCTTCTACTTCTTCTGATTCACCATCCTGACTTCACCTTCTCCTTCTCCTTCTTCTGCTTCTTCTGCTTCACCCTCCAGACTTCACCTTCTCCTTCTCCTTCTTCTGCTTCTTCTGCTTCACCCTCCAGACTTCACCTTCCACTTCTCCTTCTTCTGCTTCTTCTGATTCACCCTCCAGACTTCACCTTCTCCTTCTCCTTCTTCTGCTTCTTCTGCTTCACCCACCAGACTTCACCTTCTCCTTATCCTTCTTCTGCTTCTTCTGCTTCGCCCTCCAGACTTCACCTTCTCCTTCTCCTTCTTCTACTTCTTCTGATTCACCCTCCAGACTTCACCCTCTCCTTCTCCTTCTTCTGCTTCTTCTGCTTCACCCTCCAGACCTCACCTTCTCCTTCTCCTTCTTCTGCTTCTTCTGCTTCGCCCTCCAGACTTCACCTTCTCCTTCTCCTTCTTCTGCTTCTTCTGCTTCACCCTCCAGACTTCACCGTCTCCTTCTCCTTCTTCTGCGTCTTCTGCTTCACCCTCCTGACTTCACCTTCTCCTTCTCCTTCTTCTACTTCTTCTGATTCACCGTCCAGACTTCACCTTCTCCTTCTCCTTCTTCTGCTTCTTCTGCTTCACCCTCCAGACTTCACCTTCTCCTTCTCCTTCTTCTGCTTCTTCTGCTGCGCCCTCCAGACTTCACCTTCTCCTTCTTCTGCTTCTTCTGCTTCACCCTTCTGACTTCACCTTCTCCTTCTCCTTCTTCTACTTCTTCTTCTTCACCCCTCTGACTTCACCTTCTCCTTCTCCTTCTTCTGCTTCTTCTGATTCACCCTCCTAACTTCACCTTCTCCTTCTCCTTCTTCTGCTTCTTCTGATTCACCCTCCTGACTTCACCTTCTCCTTCTCCTTCTTCTGCTTCTTCTGATTCACCCTCCAGACTTCACCTTCTCCTTCTCCTTCTTCTGCTTCCTCTGATTCACCCTCCAGACTTCACCTTCTCCTTCTCCTTCTTCTGCTTCTTCTGATTCACCCTCCAGACCTCACCTTCTCCTTCTCCTTCTTTTACTTCTTCTGATTCACCCTCCAGACTTCATCTTCTCCTTCTCCTTCTTCTGCTTCTTCTGATTCACCCTACAGACTTCACCTTCTCCTTCTCCTTCTTCTGCTTCTTCTGATTCACCCTCCAGACTTCACCTTCTCCTTCTCCTTCTTCTACTTCTTCTGATTCACCCTCCAGACTTCACCTTCTCCTTCTCCTTCTTCTACTTCTTCTGATTCACCCTCCAGTCTTCACCTTCTCCTTCTCCTTCTTCTGCTTCTTCTGCTTCACCCTCCAGACATCACCTTCTCCTTCTCCTTCTTCTGCTTCTTCTGCTGCGCCCTCCAGACTTCACCTTCTCCTTCTTCTGCTTCTTCTGCTTCACCCTTCTGACTTCACCTTCTCCTTCTCCTTCTTCTACTTCTTCTTCTACACCCCTCTGACTTCACCTTCTCCTTCTCCTTCTTCTGCTTCTTCTGATTCACCCTCCTAACTTCATCTTCTCCTTCTCCTTCTTCTGCTTCTTCTGATTCACCCTCCTGACTTCACCTTCTCCTTCTCCTTCTTCTGCTTCTTCTGATTCACCCTCCAGACTTCACCTTCTCCTTCTCCTTCTTCTGCTTCCTCTGATTCACCCTCCAGACTTCACCTTCTCCTTCTCCTTCTTCTGCTTCTTCTGATTCACCCTCCAGACCTCACCTTCTCCTTCTCCTTCTTTTACTTCTTCTGATTCACCCTCCAGACTTCATCTTCTCCTTCTCCTTCTTCTGCTTCTTCTGATTCACCCTACAGACTTCACCTTCTCCTTCTCCTTCTTCTGCTTCTTCTGATTCACCCTCCAGACTTCACCTTCTCCTTCTCCTTCTTCTACTTCTTCTGATTCACCCTCCAGACTTCACCTTCTCCTTCTCCTTCTTCTACTTCTTCTGATTCACCCTCCAGTCTTCACCTTCTCCTTCTCCTTCTTCTGCTTCTTCTGCTTCACCCTCCAGACTTCACCTTCTCCTTCTCTTTCTTCTGCTTCTTCTGATTCACCCTCCAGACTTCACCTTCTCCTTCTCCTTCTTCTGATTCTTCTGATTCACCCTCCAGACTTCAACTTCTCCGTCTCCTTCTTCTACTTCTTCTGATTCACCCTCCAGACTTCACCCTCTCCTTCTCCTTCTTCTACTTCTTCTGATTCACCCTCCAGACTTCACCGTCTCCTTCTCCTTCTTCTACTTCTTCTGCTTCCCCCTCCAGACTTCACCTTCTCCTTCTCCTTCTTCTGCTTCTTCTGATTCACCCTCCAGACTTCACCTTCTCCTTCTCCTTCTTCTACTTCTTCCGATTCATCCTCCAGACTTCACCTTCTCCTTCTCCTTCTTCTACTTCTTCTGATTCACCCTCCAGACTTCACCTTCTCCTTCTCCTTCTTCTACTTCTTCTGATTCACCATCCTGACTTCACCTTCTCCTTCTCCTTCTTCTGCTTCTTCTGCTTCACCCTCCAGACTTCACCTTCTCCTTCTCCTTCTTCTGCTTCTTCTGCTTCACCCTCCAGACTTCACCTTCTACTTCTCCTTCTTCTGCTTCTTCTGATTCACCCTCCAGACTTCACCTTCTCCTTCTCCTTCTTCTGCTTCTTCTGCTTCACCCACCAGACTTCACCTTCTCCTTATCCTTCTTCTGCTTCTTCTGCTTCGCCCTCCAGACTTCACCTTCTCCTTCTCCTTCTTCTACTTCTTCTGATTCACCCTCCAGACTTCACCCTCTCCTTCTCCTTCTTCTGCTTCTTCTGCTTCACCCTCCAGACTTCACCTTCTCCTTCTCCTTCTTCTGCTTCTTCTGCTTCGCCCTCCAGACTTCACCTTCTCCTTCTCCTTCTTCTGCTTCTTCTGCTTCACCCTCCAGACTTCACCTTCTCCTTCTCCTTCTTCTGCGTCTTCTGCTTCACCCTCCTGACTTCACCTTCTCCTTCTCCTTCTTCTACTTCTTCTGATTCACCGTCCAGACTTCACCTTCTCCTTCTCCTTCTTCTGCTTCTTCTGCTTCACCCTCCAGACTTCACCTTCTCCTTCTCCTTCTTCTGCTTCTTCTGCTGCGCCCTCCAGACTTCACCTTCTCCTTCTTCTGCTTCTTCTGCTTCACCCTTCTGACTTCACCTTCTCCTTCTCCTTCTTCTACTTCTTCTTCTTCACCCCCCTGACTTCACCTTCTCCTTCTCCTTCTCCTGCTTCTTCTGATTCACACTCCTAACTTCACCTTCTCCTTCTCCTTCTTCTGCTTCTTCTGATTCACCCTCCTGACTTCACCTTCTCCTTCTCCTTCTTCTGCTTCTTCTGATTCACCCTCCAGACTTCACCTTCTCCTTCTCCTTCTTCTGCTTCCTCTGATTCACCCTCCAGACTTCACCTTCTCCTTCTCCTTCTTCTGCTTCTTCTGATTCACCCTCCAGACCTCACCTTCTCCTTCTCCTTCTTTTACTTCTTCTGATTCACCCTCCAGACTTCATCTTCTCCTTCTCCTTCTTCTGCTTCTTCTGATTCACCCTACAGACTTCACCTTCTCCTTCTCCTTCTTCTGCTTCTTCTGATTCACCCTCCAGACTTCATCTTCTCCTTCTCCTTCTTCTACTTCTTCTGATTCACCCTCCAGACTTCACCTTCTCCTTCTCCTTCTTCTACTTCTTCTGATACACCCTCCAGTCTTCACCTTCTCCTTCTCCTTCTTCTGCTTCTTCTGCTTCACCCTCCAGACTTCACCTTCTCCTTCTCTTTCTTCTGCTTCTTCTGATTCACCCTCCAGACTTCACCTTCTCCTTCTCCTTCTTCTGATTCTTCTGATTCACCCTCCAGACTTCAACTTCTCCTTCTCCTTCTTCTGCTTCTTCTGATTCACCCTCCTGACTTCACCTTCTCCTTCTCCTTTTTCTACTTCTTCTGATTCACCCTCCTGACTTCACCTTCTCCTCCTCCTTCTTCTACTTCTTCTGCTTCACCCTCCAGACTTCACCTTCTCCTTCTCCTTCTTCTTCTTCTTCTGATTCACCCTCCAGACTTCACCTTCTCCTTCTCCTTCTTCTGCTTCTTCTGCTTCACCCTCCAGACTTCACCTTCTCCTTCTTCTTCTGCGTCTTCTGCTTCACCCTCCTGACTTCACCTTCTCCTTCTCCTTCTTCTACTTCTTCTGATTCACCGTCCAGACTTCACCTTCTCCTTCTCCTTCTTCTGCTTCTTCTGCTTCACCCTCCAGACTTCACCTTCTCCTTCTCCTTCTTCTGCTTCTTCTGCTGCGCCCTCCAGACTTCACCTTCTCCTTCTTCTGCTTCTTCTGCTTCACCCTTCTGACTTCACCTTCTCCTTCTCCTTCTTCTACTTCTTCTTCTTCACCCCTCTGACTTCACCTTCTCCTTCTCCTTCTTCTGCTTCTTCTGATTCACCCTCCTAACTTCACCTTCTCCTTCTGCTTCTTCTGCTTCTTCTGATTCACCCTCCTGACTTCACCTTCTCCTTCTCCTTCTTCTGCTTCTTCTGATTCACCCTCCAGACTTCACCTTCTCCTTCTCCTTCTTCTGCTTCCTCTGATTCACCCTCCAGACTTCACCTTCTCCTTCTCCTTCTTCTGCTTCTTCTGATTCACCCTCCAGACCTCACCTTCTCCTTCTCCTTCTTTTACTTCTTCTGATTCACCCTCCAGACTTCATCTTCTCCTTCTCCTTCTTCTGCTTCTTCTGATTCACCCTACAGACTTCACCTTCTCCTTCTCCTTCTTCTGCTTCTTCTGATTCACCCTCCAGACTTCACCTTCTCCTTCTCCTTCTTCTACTTCTTCTGATTCACCCTCCAGACTTCACCTTCTCCTTCTCCTTCTTCTACTTCTTCTGATTCACCCTCCAGTCTTCACCTTCTCCTCCTCCTTCTTCTGCTTCTTCTGCTTCACCCTCCAGACTTCACCTTCTCCTTCTCCTTCTTCTGCTTCTTCTGCTGCGCCCTCCAGACTTCTCCTTCTCCTTCTTCTGCTTCTTCTGCTTCACCCTTCTGACTTCACCTTCTCCTTCTCCTTCTTCTACTTCTTCTTCTTCACCCCTCTGACTTCACCTTCTCCTTCTCCTTCTTCTGCTTCTTCTGATTCACCCTCCTAACTTCACCTTCTCCTTCTCCTTCTTCTGCTTCTTCTGATTCACCCTCCTGACTTCACCTTCTCCTTCTCCTTCTTCTGCTTCTTCTGATTCACCCTCCAGACTTCACCTTCTCCTTCTCCTTCTTCTGCTTCCTCTGATTCACCCTCCAGACTTCACCTTCTCCTTCTCCTTCTTCTGCTTCTTCTGATTCACCCTCCAGACCTCACCTTCTCCTTCTCCTTCTTTTACTTCTTCTGATTCACCCTCCAGACTTCATCTTCTCCTTCTCCTTCTTCTGCTTCTTCTGATTCACCCTACAGACTTCACCTTCTCCTTCTCCTTCTTCTGCTTCTTCTGATTCACCCTCCAGACTTCACCTTCTCCTTCTCCTTCTTCTACTTCTTCTGATTCACCCTCCAGACTTCACCTTCTCCTTCTCCTTCTTCTACTTCTTCTGATTCACCCTCCAGTCTTCACCTTCTCCTTCTCCTTCTTCTGCTTCTTCTGCTTCACCCTCCAGACTTCACCTTCTCCTTCTCTTTCTTCTGCTTCTTCTGATTCACCCTCCAGACTTCACCTTCTCCTTCTCCTTCTTCTGATTCTTCTGATTCACCCTCCAGACTTCAACTTCTCCGTCTCCTTCTTCTACTTCTTCTGATTCACCCTCCAGACTTCACCCTCTCCTTCTCCTTCTTCTACTTCTTCTGATTCACCCTCCAGACTTCACCGTCTCCTTCTCCTTCTTCTACTTCTTCTGCTTCCCCCTCCAGACTTCACCTTCTCCTTCTCCTTCTTCTGCTTCTTCTGATTCACCCTCCAGACTTCACCTTCTCCTTCTCCTTCTTCTACTTCTTCCGATTCATCCTCCAGACTTCACCTTCTCCTTCTCCTTCTTCTACTTCTTCTGATTCACCCTCCAGACTTCACCTTCTCCTTCTCCTTCTTCTACTTCTTCTGATTCACCATCCTGACTTCACCTTCTCCTTCTCCTTCTTCTGCTTCTTCTGCTTCACCCTCCAGACTTCACCTTCTCCTTCTCCTTCTTCTGCTTCTTCTGCTTCACCCTCCAGACTTCACCTTCTACTTCTCCTTCTTCTGCTTCTTCTGATTCACCCTCCAGACTTCACCTTCTCCTTCTCCTTCTTCTGCTTCTTCTGCTTCACCCACCAGACTTCACCTTCTCCTTATCCTTCTTCTGCTTCTTCTGCTTCGCCCTCCAGACTTCACCTTCTCCTTCTCCTTCTTCTACTTCTTCTGATTCACCCTCCAGACTTCACCCTCTCCTTCTCCTTCTTCTGCTTCTTCTGCTTCACCCTCCAGACTTCACCTTCTCCTTCTCCTTCTTCTGCTTCTTCTGCTTCGCCCTCCAGACTTCACCTTCTCCTTCTCCTTCTTCTGCTTCTTCTGCTTCACCCTCCAGACTTCACCTTCTCCTTCTCCTTCTTCTGCGTCTTCTGCTTCACCCTCCTGACTTCACCTTCTCCTTCTCCTTCTTCTACTTCTTCTGATTCACCGTCCAGACTTCACCTTCTCCTTCTCCTTCTTCTGCTTCTTCTGCTTCACCCTCCAGACTTCACCTTCTCCTTCTCCTTCTTCTGCTTCTTCTGCTGCGCCCTCCAGACTTCACCTTCTCCTTCTTCTGCTTCTTCTGCTTCACCCTTCAGACTTCAACTTCTCCTTCTCCTTCTTCTGCTTCTTCTGATTCACCCTCCTGACTTCACCTTCTCCTTCTCCTTTTTCTACTTCTTCTGATTCACCCTCCTGACTTCACCTTCTCCTCCTCCTTCTTCTACTTCTTCTGCTTCACCCTCCAGACTTCACCTTCTCCTTCTCCTTCTTCTTCTTCTTCTGATTCACCCTCCAGACCTCACCTTCTCCTTCTCCTTCTTCTGCTTCTTCTGATTCACCCTCCAGACTTCACCTTCTCCTTCTCCTTCTTCTGCTTCTTCTGATTCACCCTCCAGACTTCACCTTCTCCTTCTCCTTCTTCTGCTTCTTCTGATTCACCCTCCAGACTTCACCTTCTCCTTCTCCTTCTTCTACTTCTTCTGATTCACCGTCCAGACTTCACCTTCTCCTTCTCCTTCTTCTGCTTCTTCTGCTTCACCCTCCAGACTTCACCTTCTCCTTCTCCTTCTTCTGCTTCTTCTGCTGCGCCCTCCAGACTTCACCTTCTCCTTCTTCTGCTTCTTCTGCTTCACCCTTCTGACTTCACCTTCTCCTTCTCCTTCTTCTACTTCTTCTTCTTCACCCCCCTGACTTCACCTTCTCCTTCTCCTTCTTCTGCTTCTTCTGATTCACCCTCCTAACTTCACCTTCTCCTTCTCCTTCTTCTGCTTCTTCTGATTCACCCTCCTGACTTCACCTTCTCCTTCTCCTTCTTCTGCTTCTTCTGATTCACCCTCCAGACTTCACCTTCTCCTTCTCCTTCTTCTGCTTCCTCTGATTCACCCTCCAGACTTCACCTTCTCCTTCTCCTTCTTCTGCTTCTTCTGATTCACCCTCCAGACCTCACCTTCTCCTTCTCCTTCTTTTACTTCTTCTGATTCACCCTCCAGACTTCATCTTCTCCTTCTCCTTCTTCTGCTTCTTCTGATTCACCCTACAGACTTCACCTTCTCCTTCTCCTTCTTCTGCTTCTTCTGATTCACCCTCCAGACTTCATCTTCTCCTTCTCCTTCTTCTACTTCTTCTGATTCACCCTCCAGACTTCACCTTCTCCTTCTCCTTCTTCTACTTCTTCTGATACACCCTCCAGTCTTCACCTTCTCCTTCTCCTTCTTCTGCTTCTTCTGCTTCACTCTCCAGACTTCACCTTCTCCTTCTCTTTCTTCTGCTTCTTCTGATTCACCCTCCAGACTTCACCTTCTCCTTCTCCTTCTTCTGATTCTTCTGATTCACCCTCCAGACTTCAACTTCTCCTTCTCCTTCTTCTGCTTCTTCTGATTCACCCTCCTGACTTCACCTTCTCCTTCTCCTTTTTCTACTTCTTCTGATTCACCCTCCTGACTTCACCTTCTCCTCCTCCTTCTTCTACTTCTTCTGCTTCACCCTCCAGACTTCACCTTCTCCTTCTCCTTCTTCTTCTTCTTCTGATTCACCCTCCAGACTTCACCTTCTCCTTCTCCTTCTTCTGCTTCTTCTGCTTCACCCTCCAGACTTCACCTTCTCCTTCTTCTTCTGCGTCTTCTGCTTCACCCTCCTGACTTCACCTTCTCCTTCTCCTTCTTCTACTTCTTCTGATTCACCGTCCAGACTTCACCTTCTCCTTCTCCTTCTTCTGCTTCTTCTGCTTCACCCTCCAGACTTCACCTTCTCCTTCTCCTTCTTCTGCTTCTTCTGCTGCGCCCTCCAGACTTCACCTTCTCCTTCTTCTGCTTCTTCTGCTTCACCCTTCTGACTTCACCTTCTCCTTCTCCTTCTTCTACTTCTTCTTCTTCACCCCTCTGACTTCACCTTCTCCTTCTCCTTCTTCTGCTTCTTCTGATTCACCCTCCTAACTTCACCTTCTCCTTCTGCTTCTTCTGCTTCTTCTGATTCACCCTCCTGACTTCACCTTCTCCTTCTCCTTCTTCTGCTTCTTCTGATTCACCCTCCAGACTTCACCTTCTCCTTCTCCTTCTTCTGCTTCCTCTGATTCACCCTCCAGACTTCACCTTCTCCTTCTCCTTCTTCTGCTTCTTCTGATTCACCCTCCAGACCTCACCTTCTCCTTCTCCTTCTTTTACTTCTTCTGACTCACCCTCCAGACTTCATCTTCTCCTTCTCCTTCTTCTGCTTCTTCTGATTCACCCTACAGACTTCACCTTCTCCTTCTCCTTCTTCTGCTTCTTCTGATTCACCCTCCAGACTTCACCTTCTCCTTCTCCTTCTTCTACTTCTTCTGATTCACCCTCCAGACTTCACCTTCTCCTTCTCCTTCTTCTACTTCTTCTGATTCACCCTCCAGTCTTCACCTTCTCCTCCTCCTTCTTCTGCTTCTTCTGCTTCACCCTCCAGACTTCACCTTCTCCTTCTCCTTCTTCTGCTTCTTCTGCTGCGCCCTCCAGACTTCTCCTTCTCCTTCTTCTGCTTCTTCTGCTTCACCCTTCTGACTTCACCTTCTCCTTCTCCTTCTTCTACTTCTTCTTCTTCACCCCTCTGACATCACCTTCTCCTTCTCCTTCTTCTGCTTCTTCTGATTCACCCTCCTGACTTCACCTTCTCCTTCTCCTTCTTCTGCTTCTTCTGATTCACCCTCCAGACTTCACCTTCTCCTTCTCCTTCTTCTGCTTCCTCTGATTCACCCTCCAGACTTCACCTTCTCCTTCTCCTTCTTCTGCTTCTTCTGATTCACCCTCCAGACCTCACCTTCTCCTTCTCCTTCTTTTACTTCTTCTGATTCACCCTCCAGACTTCATCTTCTCCTTCTCCTTCTTCTGCTTCTTCTGATTCACCCTACAGACTTCACCTTCTCCTTCTCCTTCTTCTGCTTCTTCTGATTCACCCTCCAGACTTCACCTTCTCCTTCTCCTTCTTCTACTTCTTCTGATTCACCCTCCAGACTTCACCTTCTCCTTCTCCTTCTTCTACTTCTTCTGATTCACCCTCCAGTCTTCACCTTCTCCTTCTCCTTCTTCTGCTTCTTCTGCTTCACCCTCCAGACTTCACCTTCTCCTTCTCTTTCTTCTGCTTCTTCTGATTCACCCTCCAGACTTCACCTTCTCCTTCTCCTTCTTCTGATTCTTCTGATTCACCCTCCAGACTTCAACTTCTCCGTCTCCTTCTTCTACTTCTTCTGATTCACCCTCCAGACTTCACCCTCTCCTTCTCCTTCTTCTACTTCTTCTGATTCACCCTCCAGACTTCACCGTCTCCTTCTCCTTCTTCTACTTCTTCTGCTTCCCCCTCCAGACTTCACCTTCTCCTTCTCCTTCTTCTGCTTCTTCTGATTCACCCTCCAGACTTCATCTTCTCCTTCTCCTTCTTCTACTTCTTCCGATTCATCCTCCAGACTTCACCTTCTCCTTCTCCTTCTTCTACTTCTTCTGATTCACCCTCCAGACTTCACCTTCTCCTTCTCCTTCTTCTACTTCTTCTGATTCACCATCCTGACTTCACCTTCTCCTTCTCCTTCTTCTGCTTCTTCTGCTTCACCCTCCAGACTTCACCTTCTCCTTCTCCTTCTTCTGCTTCTTCTGCTTCACCCTCCAGACTTCACCTTCTACTTCTCCTTCTTCTGCTTCTTCTGATTCACCCTCCAGACTTCACCTTCTCCTTCTCCTTCTTCTGCTTCTTCTGCTTCACCCACCAGACTTCACCTTCTCCTTATCCTTCTTCTGCTTCTTCTGCTTCGCCCTCCAGACTTCACCTTCTCCTTCTCCTTCTTCTACTTCTTCTGATTCACCCTCCAGACTTCACCCTCTCCTTCTCCTTCTTCTGCTTCTTCTGCTTCACCCTCCAGACTTCACCTTCTCCTTCTCCTTCTTCTGCTTCTTCTGCTTCGCCCTCCAGACTTCACCTTCTCCTTCTCCTTCTTCTGCTTCTTCTGCTTCACCCTCCAGACTTCACCTTCTCCTTCTCCTTCTTCTGCGTCTTCTGCTTCACCCTCCTGACTTCACCTTCTCCTTCTCCTTCTTCTACTTCTTCTGATTCACCGTCCAGACTTCACCTTCTCCTTCTCCTTCTTCTGCTTCTTCTGCTTCACCCTCCAGACTTCACCTTCTCCTTCTCCTTCTTCTGCTTCTTCTGCTGCGCCCTCCAGACTTCACCTTCTCCTTCTTCTGCTTCTTCTGCTTCACCCTTCTGACTTCACCTTCTCCTTCTCCTTCTTCTACTTCTTCTTCTTCACCCCCCTGACTTCACCTTCTCCTTCTCCTTCTTCAGCTTCTTCTGATTCACCCTCCTAACTTCACCTTCTCCTTCTCCTTCTTCTGCTTCTTCTGATTCACCCTCCTGACTTCACCTTCTCCTTCTCCTTCTTCTGCTTCTTCTGATTCACCCTCCAGACTTCACCTTCTCCTTCTCCTTCTTCTGCTTCCTCTGATTCACCCTCCAGACTTCACCTTCTCCTTCTCCTTCTTCTGCTTCTTCTGATTCACCCTCCAGACCTCACCTTCTCCTTCTCCTTCTTTTACTTCTTCTGATTCACCCTCCAGACTTCATCTTCTCCTTCTCCTTCTTCTGCTTCTTCTGATTCACCCTACAGACTTCACCTTCTCCTTCTCCTTCTTCTGCTTCTTCTGATTCACCCTCCAGACTTCACCTTCTCCTTCTCCTTCTTCTACTTCTTCTGATTCACCCTCCAGACTTCACCTTCTCCTTCTCCTTCTTCTACATCTTCTGATTCACCCTCCAGTCTTCACCTTCTCCTTCTCCTTCTTCTGCTTCTTCTGCTTCACCCTCCAGACTTCACCTTCTCCTTCTCTTTCTTCTGCTTCTTCTGATTCACCCTCCAGACTTCACCTTCTCCTTCTCCTTCTTCTGATTCTTCTGATTCACCCTCCAGACTTCAACTTCTCCTTCTCCTTCTTCTGCTTCTTCTGATTCACCCTCCTGACTTCACCTTCTCCTTCTCCTTTTTCTACTTCTTCTGATTCACCCTCCTGACTTCACCTTCTCCTCCTCCTTCTTCTACTTCTTCTGCTTCACCCTCCAGACTTCACCTTCTCCTTCTCCTTCTTCTTCTTCTTCTGATTCACCCTCCAGACCTCACCTTCTCCTTCTCCTTCTTCTGCTTCTTCTGATTCACCCTCCAGACTTCACCTTCTCCTTCTCCTTCTTCTGCTTCTTCTGATTCACCCTCCAGACTTCACCTTCTCCTTCTCCTTCTTCTGCTTCTTCTGATTCACCCTCCAGACTTCACCTTCTCCTTCTCCTTCTTCTACTTCTTCTGATTCACCGTCCAGACTTCACCTTCTCCTTCTCCTTCTTCTGCTTCTTCTGCTTCACCCTCCAGACTTCACCTTCTCCTTCTCCTTCTTCTGCTTCTTCTGCTGCGCCCTCCAGACTTCACCTTCTCCTTCTTCTGCTTCTTCTGCTTCACCCTTCTGACTTCACCTTCTCCTTCTCCTTCTTCTACTTCTTCTTCTTCACCCCCCTGACTTCACCTTCTCCTTCTCCTTCTTCTGCTTCTTCTGATTCACCCTCCTAACTTCACCTTCTCCTTCTCCTTCTTCTGCTTCTTCTGATTCACCCTCCTGACTTCACCTTCTCCTTCTCCTTCTTCTGCTTCTTCTGATTCACCCTCCAGACTTCACCTTCTCCTTCTCCTTCTTCTGCTTCCTCTGATTCACCCTCCAGACTTCACCTTATCCTTCTCCTTCTTCTGCTTCTTCTGATTCACCCTCCAGACCTCACCTTCTCCTTCTCCTTCTTTTACTTCTTCTGATTCACCCTCCAGACTTCATCTTCTCCTTCTCCTTCTTCTGCTTCTTCTGATTCACCCTACAGACTTCACCTTCTCCTTCTCCTTCTTCTGCTTCTTCTGATTCACCCTCCAGACTTCACCTTCTCCTTCTCCTTCTTCTACTTCTTCTGATTCACCCTCCAGACTTCACCTTCTCCTTCTCCTTCTTCTACTTCTTCTGATTCACCCTCCAGTCTTCACCTTCTCCTTCTCCTTCTTCTGCTTCTTCTGCTTCACCCTCCAGACTTCACCTTCTCCTTCTCTTTCTTCTGCTTCTTCTGATTCACCCTCCAGACTTCACCTTCTCCTTCTCCTTCTTCTGATTCTTCTGATTCACCCTCCAGTCTTCACCTTCTCCTCCTCCTTCTTCTGCTTCTTCTGCTTCACCCTCCAGACTTCACCTTCTCCTTCTCCTTCTTCTGCTTCTTCTGCTGCGCCCTCCAGACTTCTCCTTCTCCTTCTTCTGCTTCTTCTGCTTCACCCTTCTGACTTCACCTTCTCCTTCTCCTTCTTCTACTTCTTCTTCTTCACCCCTCTGACTTCACCTTCTCCTTCTCCTTCTTCTGCTTCTTCTGATTCACCCTCCTAACTTCACCTTCTCCTTCTCCTTCTTCTGCTTCTTCTGATTCACCCTCCTGACTTCACCTTCTCCTTCTCCTTCTTCTGCTTCTTCTGATTCACCCTCCAGACTTCACCTTCTCCTTCTCCTTCTTCTGCTTCCTCTGATTCACCCTCCAGACTTCACCTTCTCCTTCTCCTTCTTCTGCTTCTTCTGATTCACCCTCCAGACCTCACCTTCTCCTTCTCCTTCTTTTACTTCTTCTGATTCACCCTCCAGACTTCATCTTCTCCTTCTCCTTCTTCTGCTTCTTCTGATTCACCCTACAGACTTCACCTTCTCCTTCTCCTTCTTCTGCTTCTTCTGATTCACCCTCCAGACTTCACCTTCTCCTTCTCCTTCTTCTACTTCTTCTGATTCACCCTCCAGACTTCACCTTCTCCTTCTCCTTCTTCTACTTCTTCTGATTCACCCTCCAGTCTTCACCTTCTCCTTCTCCTTCTTCTGCTTCTTCTGCTTCACCCTCCAGACTTCACCTTCTCCTTCTCTTTCTTCTGCTTCTTCTGATTCACCCTCCAGACTTCACCTTCTCCTTCTCCTTCTTCTGATTCTTCTGATTCACCCTCCAGTCTTCACCTTCTCCTCCTCCTTCTTCTGCTTCTTCTGCTTCACCCTCCAGACTTCACCTTCTCCTTCTCCTTCTTCTGCTTCTTCTGCTGCGCCCTCCAGACTTCTCCTTCTCCTTCTTCTGCTTCTTCTGCTTCACCCTTCTGACTTCACCTTCTCCTTCTCCTTCTTCTACTTCTTCTTCTTCACCCCTCTGACTTCACCTTCTCCTTCTCCTTCTTCTGCTTCTTCTGATTCACCCTCCTAACTTCACCTTCTCCTTCTCCTTCTTCTGCTTCTTCTGATTCACCCTCCTGACTTCACCTTCTCCTTCTCCTTCTTCTGCTTCTTCTGATTCACCCTCCAGACCTCACCTTCTCCTTCTCCTTCTTCTGCTTCTTCTGATTCACCCTCCAGACTTCACCTTCTCCTTCTCCTTCTTCTGCTTCTTCTGATTCACCCTCCAGACTTCACCTTCTCCTTCTCCTTCTTCTGCTTCTTCTGATTCACCCTCCAGACTTCACCTTCTCCTTCTCCTTCTTCTACTTCTTCTGATTCACCGTCCAGACTTCACCTTCTCCTTCTCCTTCTTCTGCTTCTTCTGCTTCACCCTCCAGACTTCACCTTCTCCTTCTCCTTCTTCTGCTTCTTCTGCTGCGCCCTCCAGACTTCACCTTCTCCTTCTTCTGCTTCTTCTGCTTCACCCTTCTGACTTCACCTTCTCCTTCTCCTTCTTCTACTTCTTCTTCTTCACCCCCCTGACTTCACCTTCTCCTTCTCCTTCTTCTGCTTCTTCTGATTCACCCTCCTAACTTCACCTTCTCCTTCTCCTTCTTCTGCTTCTTCTGATTCACCCTCCTGACTTCACCTTCTCCTTCTCCTTCTTCTGCTTCTTCTGATTCACCCTCCAGACTTCACCTTCTCCTTCTCCTTCTTCTGCTTCCTCTGATTCACCCTCCAGACTTCACCTTATCCTTCTCCTTCTTCTGCTTCTTCTGATTCACCCTCCAGACCTCACCTTCTCCTTCTCCTTCTTTTACTTCTTCTGATTCACCCTCCAGACTTCATCTTCTCCTTCTCCTTCTTCTGCTTCTTCTGATTCACCCTACAGACTTCACCTTCTCCTTCTCCTTCTTCTGCTTCTTCTGATTCACCCTCCAGACTTCACCTTCTCCTTCTCCTTCTTCTACTTCTTCTGATTCACCCTCCAGACTTCACCTTCTCCTTCTCCTTCTTCTACTTCTTCTGATTCACCCTCCAGTCTTCACCTTCTCCTTCTCCTTCTTCTGCTTCTTCTGCTTCACCCTCCAGACTTCACCTTCTCCTTCTCTTTCTTCTGCTTCTTCTGATTCACCCTCCAGACTTCACCTTCTCCTTCTCCTTCTTCTGATTCTTCTGATTCACCCTCCAGTCTTCACCTTCTCCTCCTCCTTCTTCTGCTTCTTCTGCTTCACCCTCCAGACTTCACCTTCTCCTTCTCCTTCTTCTGCTTCTTCTGCTGCGCCCTCCAGACTTCTCCTTCTCCTTCTTCTGCTTCTTCTGCTTCACCCTTCTGACTTCACCTTCTCCTTCTCCTTCTTCTACTTCTTCTTCTTCACCCCTCTGACTTCACCTTCTCCTTCTCCTTCTTCTGCTTCTTCTGATTCACCCTCCTAACTTCACCTTCTCCTTCTCCTTCTTCTGCTTCTTCTGATTCACCCTCCTGACTTCACCTTCTCCTTCTCCTTCTTCTGCTTCTTCTGATTCACCCTCCAGACTTCACCTTCTCCTTCTCCTTCTTCTGCTTCCTCTGATTCACCCTCCAGACTTCACCTTCTCCTTCTCCTTCTTCTGCTTCTTCTGATTCACCCTCCAGACCTCACCTTCTCCTTCTCCTTCTTTTACTTCTTCTGATTCACCCTCCAGACTTCATCTTCTCCTTCTCCTTCTTCTGCTTCTTCTGATTCACCCTACAGACTTCACCTTCTCCTTCTCCTTCTTCTGCTTCTTCTGATTCACCCTCCAGACTTCACCTTCTCCTTCTCCTTCTTCTACTTCTTCTGATTCACCCTCCAGACTTCACCTTCTCCTTCTCCTTCTTCTACTTCTTCTGATTCACCCTCCAGTCTTCACCTTCTCCTTCTCCTTCTTCTGCTTCTTCTGCTTCACCCTCCAGACTTCACCTTCTCCTTCTCTTTCTTCTGCTTCTTCTGATTCACCCTCCAGACTTCACCTTCTCCTTCTCCTTCTTCTGATTCTTCTGATTCACCCTCCAGACTTCAACTTCTCCGTCTCCTTCTTCTACTTCTTCTGATTCACCCTCCAGACTTCACCCTCTCCTTCTCCTTCTTCTACTTCTTCTGATTCACCCTCCAGACTTCACCGTCTCCTTCTCCTTCTTCTACTTCTTCTGCTTCCCCCTCCAGACTTCACCTTCTCCTTCTCCTTCTTCTGCTTCTTCTGATTCACCCTCCAGACTTCACCTTCTCCTTCTCCTTCTTCTACTTCTTCCGATTCATCCTCCAGACTTCACCTTCTCCTTCTCCTTCTTCTACTTCTTCTGATTCACCCTCCAGACTTCACCTTCTCCTTCTCCTTCTTCTACTTCTTCTGATTCACCATCCTGACTTCACCTTCTTCTTCTCCTTCTTCTGCTTCTTCTGCTTCACCCTCCAGACTTCACCTTCTCCTTCTCCTTCTTCTGCTTCTTCTGCTTCACCCTCCAGACTTCACCTTCTACTTCTCCTTCTTCTGCTTCTTCTGATTCACCCTCCAGACTTCACCTTCTCCTTCTCCTTCTTCTGCTTCTTCTGCTTCACCCACCAGACTTCACCTTCTCCTTATCCTTCTTCTGCTTCTTCTGCTTCGCCCTCCAGACTTCACCTTCTCCTTCTCCTTCTTCTACTTCTTCTGATTCACCCTCCAGACTTCACCCTCTCCTTCTCCTTCTTCTGCTTCTTCTGCTTCACCCTCCAGACTTCACCTTCTCCTTCTCCTTCTTCTGCTTCTTCTGCTTCGCCCTCCAGACTTCACCTTCTCCTTCTCCTTCTTCTGCTTCTTCTGCTTCACCCTCCAGACTTCACCTTCTCCTTCTCCTTCTTCTGCGTCTTCTGCTTCACCCTCCTGACTTCACCTTCTCCTTCTCCTTCTTCTACTTCTTCTGATTCACCGTCCAGACTTCACCTTCTCCTTCTCCTTCTTCTGCTTCTTCTGCTTCACCCTCCAGACTTCACCTTCTCCTTCTCCTTCTTCTGCTTCTTCTGCTGCGCCCTCCAGACTTCACCTTCTCCTTCTTCTGCTTCTTCTGCTTCACCCTTCTGACTTCACCTTCTCCTTCTCCTTCTTCTACTTCTTCTTCTTCACCCCCCTGACTTCACCTTCTCCTTCTCCTTCTTCAGCTTCTTCTGATTCACCCTCCTAACTTCACCTTCTCCTTCTCCTTCTTCTGCTTCTTCTGATTCACCCTCCTGACTTCACCTTCTCCTTCTCCTTCTTCTGCTTCTTCTGATTCACCCTCCAGACTTCACCTTCTCCTTCTCCTTCTTCTGCTTCCTCTGATTCACCCTCCAGACTTCACCTTCTCCTTCTCCTTCTTCTGCTTCTTCTGATTCACCCTCCAGACCTCACCTTCTCCTTCTCCTTCTTTTACTTCTTCTGATTCACCCTCCAGACTTCATCTTCTCCTTCTCCTTCTTCTGCTTCTTCTGATTCACCCTACAGACTTCACCTTCTCCTTCTCCTTCTTCTGCTTCTTCTGATTCACCCTCCAGACTTCACCTTCTCCTTCTCCTTCTTCTACTTCTTCTGATTCACCCTCCAGACTTCACCTTCTCCTTCTCCTTCTTCTACTTCTTCTGATTCACCCTCCAGTCTTCACCTTCTCCTTCTCCTTCTTCTGCTTCTTCTGCTTCACCCTCCAGACTTCACCTTCTCCTTCTCTTTCTTCTGCTTCTTCTGATTCACCCTCCAGACTTCACCTTCTCCTTCTCCTTCTTCTGATTCTTCTGATTCACCCTCCAGACTTCAACTTCTCCTTCTCCTTCTTCTGCTTCTTCTGATTCACCCTCCTGACTTCACCTTCTCCTTCTCCTTTTTCTACTTCTTCTGATTCACCCTCCTGACTTCACCTTCTCCTCCTCCTTCTTCTACTTCTTCTGCTTCACCCTCCAGACTTCACCTTCTCCTTCTCCTTCTTCTTCTTCTTCTGATTCACCCTCCAGACCTCACCTTCTCCTTCTCCTTCTTCTGCTTCTTCTGATTCACCCTCCAGACTTCACCTTCTCCTTCTCCTTCTTCTGCTTCTTCTGATTCACCCTCCAGACTTCACCTTCTCCTTCTCCTTCTTCTGCTTCTTCTGATTCACCCTCCAGACTTCACCTTCTCCTTCTCCTTCTTCTACTTCTTCTGATTCACCGTCCAGACTTCACCTTCTCCTTCTCCTTCTTCTGCTTCTTCTGCTTCACCCTCCAGACTTCACCTTCTCCTTCTCCTTCTTCTGCTTCTTCTGCTGCGCCCTCCAGACTTCACCTTCTCCTTCTTCTGCTTCTTCTGCTTCACCCTTCTGACTTCACCTTCTCCTTCTCCTTCTTCTACTTCTTCTTCTTCACCCCCCTGACTTCACCTTCTCCTTCTCCTTCTTTTGCTTCTTCTGATTCACCCTCCTAACTTCACCTTCTCCTTCTCCTTCTTCTGCTTCTTCTGATTCACCCTCCTGACTTCACCTTCTCCTTCTCCTTCTTCTGCTTCTTCTGATTCAACCTCCAGACTTCACCTTCTCCTTCTCCTTCTTCTGCTTCCTCTGATTCACCCTCCAGACTTCACCTTATCCTTCTCCTTCTTCTGCTTCTTCTGATTCACCCTCCAGACCTCACCTTCTCCTTCTCCTTCTTTTACTTCTTCTGATTCACCCTCCAGACTTCATCTTCTCCTTCTCCTTCTTCTGCTTCTTCTGATTCACCCTACAGACTTCACCTTCTCCTTCTCCTTCTTCTGCTTCTTCTGATTCACCCTCCAGACTTCACCTTCTCCTTCTCCTTCTTCTACTTCTTCTGATTCACCCTCCAGACTTCACCTTCTCCTTCTCCTTCTTCTACTTCTTCTGATTCACCCTCCAGTCTTCACCTTCTCCTTCTCCTTCTTCTGCTTCTTCTGCTTCACCCTCCAGACTTCACCTTCTCCTTCTCTTTCTTCTGCTTCTTCTGATTCACCCTCCAGACTTCACCTTCTCCTTCTCCTTCTTCTGATTCTTCTGATTCACCCTCCAGACTTCAACTTCTCCTTCTCCTTCTTCTGCTTCTTCTGATTCACCCTCCTGACTTCACCTTCTCCTTCTCCTTTTTCTACTTCTTCTGATTCACCCTCCTGACTTCACCTTCTCCTCCTCCTTCTTCTACTTCTTCTGCTTCACCCTCCAGACTTCACCTTCTCCTTCTCCTTCTTCTTCTTCTTCTGATTCACCCTCCAGACCTCACCTTCTCCTTCTCCTTCTTCTGCTTCTTCTGATTCACCCTCCAGACTTCACCTTCTCCTTCTCCTTCTTCTGCTTCTTCTGATTCACCCTCCAGACTTCACCTTCTCCTTCTCCTTCTTCTGCTTCTTCTGATTCACCCTCCAGACTTCACCTTCTCCTTCTCCTTCTTCTGCTTCTTCTGATTTACCCTCCAGACTTCACCTTCTCCTTCTCCTTCTTCTACTTCTTCTGATTCACCCTCCAAACTTCATCTTCTCCTTCTCCTTCTTCTGCTTCTTCTGATTCACCCTCCAGACTTCACCTTCTCCTTCTCCTTCTTCTGCTTCTTCTGATTCACCCTCCAGACTTCACCTTCTCCTTCTCCTTCTTCTACTTCTTCTGATTCATCCTCCAGACTTCACCTTCTCCTTCTCCTTCTTCTCCTTCTTCTGATTCACCCTCCAGACTTCACCTTCTCCTTCTCCTTCTTCTGCTTCTGCTGATTCACCCTCCAGACTTCACCTTCTCCTTCTCCTTCTTCTGCTTCTTCTGATTCACCCTCCAGACTTCACCTTCTCCTTCTCCTTCTTCTGCTTCTTCTGATTCATCCTTCAGACTTCACCTTCTCCTTCTCCTTCTTCTGCTTCTTCTGATTCACCCTCCAGACATCACCTTCTCCTTCTCCTTCTTCTACTTCTTCTGATTCACGCTCCAGACTTCATCTTCTCCTTCTCCTTCTTCTGCTTCTTCTGATTCACCCTCCAGACTTCACCTTCTCCTTCTCCTTCTGCTTCTTCTGATTCACCTTCCAGACTTCGCCTTCTCCTTCTCCTTCTTCTACTTCTTCTGATTCACCCGCCAGACTTCACCTTCTCCTTCTCCTTCTTCTACTTCTTCTGAAACACCCTCCAGTCTTCACCTTCTCCTTCTCCTTCTTCTGCTTCTTCTGATTCACCCTCCAGACTTCACCTTCTCCTTCTCCTTCTTCTGCTTCTTCTGATTCACCCTCCTGACTTCACCTTCTCCTTCTCCTTCTTCTGCTTCTTTTGATTCACCCTCCAGACTTCAACTTCTCCTTCTCCTTCTTCTGCTTCTTCTGATTCACCCTCCTGACTTCACCTTCTCCTTCTCCTTCTTCTGCTTCTTCTGATTCACCCTCCAGACTTCAACTTCTCCTTCTCCTTCTTCTACTTCTTCTGATTCACCCTCCAGACTTCACCTTCTCCTTCTACTTCTTCTGCTTCTTCTGATTAACCCTCCAGACTTCACCTTCTCTTTCTCCTTCTTCTGCTTCTTCTGATTCACCCTCCAGACTTCACCTTCTCCTTCTCCCTCTTCTGCTTCTTCTGATTCCCCCTCCAGACTTCACCTTCTCCTTCTCCTTCTTCTGCTTCTTCTGATTCACCCTCCAGACTTCACCTTCTCCGTCTCCTTCTTCTACTTCTTCTGATTCACCCTCCAGACTTCACCCTCTCCTTCTCCTTCTTCTACTTCTTCTGATTCACCCTCCAGACTTCACCGTCTCCTTCTCCTTCTTCTACTTCTTCTGCTTCCCCCTCCAGACTTCACCTTCTCCTTCTCCTTCTTCTGCTTCTTCTGATTCACCCTCCAGACTTCACCTTCTCCTTCTCCTTCTTCTACTTCTTCCGATTCATCCTCCAGACTTCACCTTCTCCTTCTCCTTCTTCTACTTCTTCTGATTCACCCTCCAGACTTCACCTTCTCCTTCTCCTTCTTCTACTTCTTCTGATTCACCATCCTGACTTCACCTTCTCCTTCTCCTTCTTCTGCTTCTTCTGCTTCACCCTCCAGACTTCACCTTCTCCTTCTCCTTCTTCTGCTTCTTCTGCTTCACCCTCCAGACTTCACCTTCTACTTCTCCTTCTTCTGCTTCTTCTGATTCACCCTCCAGACTTCACCTTCTCCTTCTCCTTCTTCTGCATCTTCTGCTTCACCCACCAGACTTCACCTTCTCCTTATCCTTCTTCTGCTTCTTCTGCTTCGCCCTCCAGACTTCACCTTCTCCTTCTTCTTCTTCTACTTCTTCTGATTCACCCTCCAGACTTCACCCTCTCCTTCTCCTTCTTCTGCTTCTTCTGCTTCACCCTCCAGACTTCACCTTCTCCTTTTCCTTCTTCTGCTTCTTCTGCTTCGCCCTCCAGACTTCACCTTCTCCTTCTTCTGCTTCTTCTGCTTCACCCTCCAGACTTCACCTTCTCCTTCTCCTTCTTCTGCGTCTTCTGCTTCACCCTCCTGACTTCACCTTCTCCTTCTCCTTCTTCTACTTCTTCTGATTCACCGTCCAGACTTCACCTTCTCCTTCTCCTTCTTCTGCTTCTTCTGCTTCACCCTCCAGAGTTCACCTTCTCCTTCTCCTTCTTCTGCTTCTTCTGCTGCGCCCTCCAGACTTCACCTTCTCCTTCTTCTGCATCTTCTGCTTCACCCTTCTGACTTCACCTTCTCCTTCTCCTTCTTCTACTTCTTCTTCTTCACCCCCCTGACTTCACCTTCTCCTTCTCCTTCTTCTGCTTCTTCTGATTCACCCTCCTAACTTCACCTTCTCCTTCTCCTTCTTCTGCTTCTTCTGATTCACCCTCCTGACTTCACCTTCTCCTTCTCCTTCTTCTGCTTCTTCTGATTCACCCTCCAGACTTCACCTTCTCCTTCTCCTTCTTCTGCTTCCTCTGATTCACCCTCCAGACTTCACCTTCTCCTTCTCCTTCTTCTGCTTCTTCTGATTCACCCTCCAGACCACACCCTCTCCTTCTCCTTCTTTTACTTCTTCTGATTCACCCTCCAGACTTCACCTTCTCCTTCTCCTTCTTCTACTTCTTCTGATTCACCCTCCAGTCTTCACCTTCTCCTTCTCCTTCTTCTACTTCTTCTGATTCACCCTCCAGACTTCACCTTCTCCTTCTCCTTCTTCTACTTCTTCTGATTCACCCTCCAGTCTTCACCTTCTCCTTCTCCTTCTTCTGCTTCTTCTGCTTCACCCTCCAGACTTCACCTTCTCCTTCTCTTTCTTCTGCTTCTTCTGATTCACCCTCCAGACTTCACCTTCTCCTTCTCCTTCTTCTGATTCTTCTGATTCACCCTCCAGACTTCAACTTCTCCTTCTCCTTCTTCTGCTTCTTCTGATTCACCCTCCTGACTTCACCTTCTCCTTCTCCTTCTTCTACTTCTTCTGATTCACCCTCCTGACTTCACCTTCTCCTCCTCCTTCTTCTACTTCTTCTGCTTCACCCTCCAGACTTCACCTTCTCCTCCTCCTTCTTCTACTTCTTCTGCTTCACCCTCCAGACTTCACCTTCTCCTTCTCCTTATTCTGCTTCTTCTGATTCACCCTCCAGACTTCACCTTCTCCTTCTCCTTCTTCTGCTTCTTCTGATTCACCCTCCAGACTTCACCTTCTCCTTCTCCTTCTTCTGCTTCTTCTGATTTACCCTCCAGACTTCACCTTCTCCTTCTCCTTCTTCTACTTCTTCTGATTCACCCTCCAAACTTCATCTTCTCCTTCTCCTTCTTCTGCTTCTTCTGATTCACCCTCCAGACTTCACCTTCTCCTTCTCCTTCTTCTGCTTCTTCTGATTCACCCTCCAGACTTCACCTTCTCCTACTCCTTCTTCTACTTCTTCTGATTCATCCTCCAGACTTCACCTTCTCCTTCTCCTTCTTCTCCTTCTTCTGATTCACCCTCCAGACTTCACCTTCTCCTTCTCCTTCTTCTGCTTCTGCTGATTCACCCTCCAGACTTCACCTTCTCCTTCTCCTTCTTCTGCTTCTTCTGATTCACCCTCCAGACCACACCTTCTCCTTCTCCTTCTTTTACTTCTTCTGATTCACCCTCCAGACTTCATCTTCTCCTTCTCCTTCTTCTGCTTCTTCTGATTCACCCTACAGACTTCACCTTCTCCTTCTCCTTCTTCTGCTTCTTCTGATTCACCCTCCAGACTTCACCTTCTCCTTCTCCTTCTTCTACTTCTTCTGATTCACCCTCCAGACTTCACCTTCTCCTTCTCCTTCTTCTACTTCTTCTGATTCACCCTCCAGTCTTCACCTTCTCCTTCTCCTTCTTCTGCTTCTTCTGCTTCACCCTCCAGACTTCACCTTCTCCTTCTCTTTCTTCTGCTTCTTCTGATTCACCCTCCAGACTTCACCTTCTCCTTCTCCTTCTTCTGATTCTTCTGATTCACCCTCCAGACTTCAACTTCTCCTTCTCCTTCTTCTGCTTCTTCTGATTCACACTCCTGACTTCACCTTCTCCTTCTCCTTCTTCTACTTCTTCTGATTCACCCTCCTGACTTCACCTTCTCCTCCTCCTTCTTCTACTTCTTCTGCTTCACCCTCCAGACTTCACCTTCTCCTTCTCCTTCTTCTGCTTCTTCTGATTCACCCTCCAGACTTCACCTTCTCCTTCTCCTTCTTCCGCTTCTTCTGATTTACCCTCCAGACTTCACCTTCTCCTTCTCCTTCTTCTACTTCTTCTGATTCACCCTCCAAACTTCATCTTCTCCTTCTCCTTCTTCTGCTTCTTCTGATTCACCCTCCAGACTTCACCTTCTCCTTCTCCTTCTTCTGCTTCTTCTGATTCACCCTCCAGACTTCACCTTCTCCTACTCCTTCTTCTACTTCTTCTGATTCATCCTCCAGACTTCAACTTCTCCTTCTCCTTCTTCTACTTCTTCTGATTCACCCTCCAAACTTCATCTTCTCCTTCTCCTTCTTCTGCTTCTTCTGATTCACCCTCCAGACTTCACCTTCTCCTTCTCCTTCTTCTGCTTCTTCTGATTCACCCTCCAGACTTCACCTTCTCCTACTCCTTCTTCTACTTCTTCTGATTCATCCTCCAGACTTCACCTTCTCCTTCTCCTTCTTCTCCTTCTTCTGATTCACCCTCCAGACTTCACCTTCTCCTTCTCCTTCTTCTGCTTCTGCTGATTCACCCTCCAGACTTCACCTTCTCCTTCTCCTTCTTCTGCTTCTTCTGATTCACCCTCCAGACCACACCTTCTCCTTCTCCTTCTTTTACTTCTTCTGATTCACCCTCCAGACTTCATCTTCTCCTTCTCCTTCTTCTGCTTCTTCTGATTCACCCTACAGACTTCACCTTCTCCTTCTCCTTCTTCTGCTTCTTCTGATTCACCCTCCAGACTTCACCTTCTCCTTCTCCTTCTTCTACTTCTTCTGATTCACCCTCCAGACTTCACCTTCTCCTTCTCCTTCTTCTACTTCTTCTGATTCACCCTCCAGTCTTCACCTTCTCCTTCTCCTTCTTCTGCTTCTTCTGCTTCACCCTCCAGACTTCACCTTCTCCTTCTCTTTCTTCTGCTTCTTCTGATTCACCCTCCAGACTTCACCTTCTCCTTATCCTTCTTCTGATTCTTCTGATTCACCCTCCAGACTTCAACTTCTCCTTCTCCTTCTTCTGCTTCTTCTGATTCACACTCCTGACTTCACCTTCTCCTTCTCCTTCTTCTACTTCTTCTGATTCACCCTCCTGACTTCACCTTCTCCTCCTCCTTCTTCTACTTCTTCTGCTTCACCCTCCAGACTTCACCTTCTCCTTCTCCTTCTTCTTCTTCTTCTGATTCACCCTCCAGACCTCACCTTCTCCTTCTCCTTCTTCTGCTTCTTCTGATTCACCCTCCAGACTTCACCTTCTCCTTCTCCTTATTCTGCTTCTTCTGATTCACCCTCCAGACTTCACCTTCTCCTTCTCCTTCTTCTGCTTCTTCTGATTCACCCTCCAGACTTCACCTTCTCCTTCTCCTTCTTCCGCTTCTTCTGATTTACCCTCCAGACTTCACCTTCTCCTTCTCCTTCTTCTACTTCTTCTGATTCACCCTCCAAACTTCATCTTCTCCTTCTCCTTCTTCTGCTTCTTCTGATTCACCCTCCAGACTTCACCTTCTCCTTCTCCTTCTTCTGCTTCTTCTGATTCACCCTCCAGACTTCACCTTCTCCTACTCCTTCTTCTACTTCTTCTGATTCATCCTCCAGACTTCAACTTCTCCTTCTCCTTCTTCTCCTTCTTCTGATTCACCCTCCAGACTTCACCTTCTCCTTCTCCTTCTTCTGCTTCTGCTGATTCACCCTCCAGACTTCACCTTCTCCTTCTCCTTCTTCTGCTTCTTCTGATTCACCCTCCAGACTTCACCTTCTCCTTCTCCTTCTTCTGCTTCTTCTGACTCACCCTCCAGACTTCACCTTCTCCTTCTCCTTATTCTGCTTCTTCTGATTCACCCTCTAGACTTCACCTTCTCCTTCTCCTTCTTCTGCTTCTTCTGATTCACACTCCAGACTTCACCTTCTCCTTCTCCTTCTTCTACTTCTTCTGATTCACCCTCCAGACTTCACCTTCTCCTTCTCTTTCTTCTGCTTCTTCTGATTCACCCTCCAGACTTCACCTTCTCCTTCTCCTTCTTCTGATTCTTCTGATTCACCCTCCAGACTTCACCTTCTCCTTCTCCTTCTTCTGCTTCTTCTGATTCACCCTCCTGACTTCACCTTCTCCTTCTCCTTCTTCTACTTCTTCTGATTCACCCTCCAGACTTCACCTTCTCCTTCTACTTCTTCTGCTTCTTCTGATTCACCATCCAGACTTCACCTTCTCCTTCTCCTTCTTCTGCTTCTTCTGATTCACCCTCCAGACTTCACCTTCTCCTTCTCCTTCTTCTGCTTCTTCTGATTCACCCTCCAGACTTCACCTTCTCCTTCTCCTTCTTCTGCTTCTTCTGATTCACCCTCCAGACTTCACCTTCTCCTTCTCCTTCTTCTACTTCTTCTGATTCACCCTCCAGACTTCACCTTCTCCTTCTCCTTCTTTTGCTTCTTCTGATTCACCCTCCAGACTTCACCTTCTCCTTCTCCTTCGTCTACTTCTTCTGATTCACCCTCCAGACTACACCTTCTCCTTCTCCTTCTTCTACTTCTTCTGATTCACCCTCCAGACTTCACCTTCTCCTTCTCCTTCTTCTACTTCTTCTGATTCACCCTCCAGACTTGACCTTCTCCTTCTCCTTCTTCTACTTATTCTGATTCACCCTCCAGACTTCACCTTCTCCTTCTCCTTCTTCTGCTTCTTCTGCTTCACCGTCCTGACTTCACCTTCTCCTTCTCCTTCTTCTACTTCTTCTGATTCACCCTCCAGACTTCTCCTTCTCCTTCTCCTTCGTCTACTTCTTCTGATTCACCCTCCAGACTACACCATCTCCTTCTCCTTCTTCTACTTCTTCTGATTCACCCTCCAGACTTCACCTTCTCCTTCTCCTTCTTCTGTTTCTGCTGATTCACCGTCCAGACTTCACCTTCTCCTTCTCCTTCTTCTACTACATCTGATTCACCCTCCAGACTTCACCTTCTCCTTCTCCTTCTTCTACTTCTTCTGATTCACCCTCCAGACTTCATCTTCTCCTTCTCCTTCTTCTGCTTCTTCTGATTCACCCTCCAGACTTCACCTTCTCCTTCTCCTTCTTCTGCTTCTTCTGATTCACCCTCCAGACTTCACCTTCTCCTTCTCCTTCTTCTACTTCTTCTGATTCACCCTCCAGACTTCACCTTCTCCTTCTCCTTCTTCTACTTCTTCTGATTCACCCTCCAGTCTTCACCTTCTCCTTCTCCTTCTTCTGTTTCTTCTGCTTCACCCTCCAGACTTCACCTTCTCCTTCTCTTTCTTCTGCTTCTTCTGATTCACCCTCCAGACTTCACCTTCTCCTTCTCCTTCTTCTGATTCTTCTGATTCACCCTCCAGACTTCACCTTCTCCTTCTCCTTCTTTTGCTTCTTCTAATTCACCCTCATGACTTCACCTTCTCCTTCTCCTTCTTCTACTTCTTCTGCTTCACCCTCCAGACTTCACCTTCTCCTTCTCCTTCTTCTACTTCTTCTGATTCACCCTCCAGACTTCATCTTCTCCTTCTCCTTCTTCTGCTTCTTCTGATTCACCCTCCAGACTTCACCTTCTCCTTCTCCTTATTCTGCTTCTTCTGATTCACCCTCCAGACTTCACCTTCTCCTTCTCCTTATTCTGCTTCTTCTGATTCACCCTCCAGACTTCACCTTCTCCTTCTCCTTCCTCTGCTTCTTCTGATTCACCCTCCAGACTTCACCTTCTCCTTCTCCTTCTTCTGATTCTTCTGATTCACCCTCCAGACTTCACCTTCTCCTTCTCCTTCTTCTGCTTCTTCTGATTCACCCTCCTGACTTCACCTTCTCCTTCTCCTACTTCTACTTCTTCTGATTCACCCTCCTGACTTCACCTTCTCCTTCTCCTTCTTCTACTTCTTCTGCTTCACACTCCAGACTTCACCTTCTCCTTCTCCTTCTTCTACTTCTTCTGATTCACCCTCCAGACTTCACCTTCTCCTTCTCCTTCTTCTGCTTCTTCTGATTCACCCTCCAGACTTCACCTTCTCCTTCTCCTTATTCTGCTTCTTCTGATTCACCCTCCAGACTTCACCTTCTCCTTCTCCTTCTTCTGCTTCTTCTGATTCACACTCCAGACTTCACCTTCTCCTACTCCTTCTTCTACTTCTTCTGATTCACCCTCCAGACTTCACCTTCTCCTTCTCTTTCTTCTGCTTCTTCTGATTCACCCTCCAGACTTCACCTTCTCCTTCTCCTTCTTCTGATTCTTCTGATTCACCCTCCAGACTTCACCTTCTTCTTCTCCTTCTTCTGCTTCTTCTGATTCACCCTCCTGACTTCACCTTCTCCTTCTCCTTCTTCTACTTCTTCTGATTCACCCTCCTGACTTCACCTTCTCCTTCTCCTTCTTCTACTTCTTCTGCTTCACCCTCCAGACTTCACCTTCTCCTTCTCCTTCTTCTACTTCTTCTGATTCACCCTCCAGACTTGACCTTCTCCTTCTCCTTCTTCTACTTCTTCTGATTCACCCTCCAGACTTCACCTTCTCCTTCTCCTTCTTCTGCTTCTTCTGCTTCACCGGCCGGACTTCACCTTCTCCTTCTCCTTCTTCTACTTCTTCTGCTTCATCCCCCTGACATCACCTGCTCCTTCTCCTTCTTCTGCTTCTTCTGATTCACCCTCCTAACTTCACCTTCTCCTTCTCCTTCTTCTGCTTCTTCTGATTCACCCTCCTGACTTCACCTTCTCCTTCTCCTTCTTCTGCTTCTTCTGATTCACCCTCCAGACTTCACCTTCTCCTTCTACTTCTTCTGCTTCTTCTGATTCACCCTCCAGACTTCACCTTCTCCTTCTCCTTCTTCTGCTTCTTCTGATTCACCCTCCAGACCTCACCTTCTCCTTCTCCTTCTTCTACTTCTTCTGATTCACCCTCCAGACTTCATCTTCTCCTTCTCCTTCTTCTGCTTCTTCTGATTCACCCTCCAGAATTCACCTTCTCCTTCTCCTTCTTCTGCTTCTTCTGATTCTCCCTCCAGACATCACCTTCTCATTCTCCTTCTTCTACTTCTTCTGATTCACCCTCCAGACTTCACCTTCTCCTTCTCCTTCTTCTACTTCTTCTGATTCACCCTCCAGTCTTCACCTTCTCCTTCTCCTTCTTCTGTTTCTTCTGCTTCACCCTCCAGACTTCACCTTCTCCTTCTCTTTCTTCTGCTTCTTCTGATTCACCCTCCAGACTTCACCTTCTCCTTCTCCTTCTTCTGATTCTTCTGATTCACCCTCCAGACTTCACCTTCTCCTTCTCCTTCTTCTGCTTCTTCTGATTCACCCTCCAGACTTCACCTTCTCCTTCTCCTTCTTCTGATTCTTCTGATTCACCCTCCAGACTTCACCTTCTCCTTCTCCTTCTTTTGCTTCTTCTAATTCACCCTCATGACTTCACCTTCTCCTTCTCCTTCTTCTACTTCTTCTGCTTCACCCTCCAGACTTCACCTTCTCCTTCTCCTTCTTCTACTTCTTCTGATTCACCCTCCAGACTTCATCTTCTCCTTCTCCTTCTTCTGCTTCTTCTGATTCACCCTCCAGACTTCACCTTCTCCTTCTCCTTATTCTGCTTCTTCTGATTCACCCTCCAGACTTCACCTTCTCCTTCTCCTTATTCTGCTTCTTCTGATTCACCCTCCAGACTTCACCTTCTCCTTCTCCTTCCTCTGCTTCTTCTGATTCACCCTCCAGACTTCACCTTCTCCTTCTCCTTCTTCTGATTCTTCTGTTTCACCCTCCAGACTTCACCTTCTCCTTCTCCTTCTTCTGCTTCTTCTGATTCACCCTCCTGACTTCACCTTCTCCTTCTCCTACTTCTACTTCTTCTGATTCACCCTCCTGACTTCACCTTCTCCTTCTCCTTCTTCTACTTCTTCTGCTTCACACTCCAGACTTCACCTTCTCCTTCTCCTTCTTCTACTTCTTCTGATTCACCCTCCAGACTTCACCTTCTCCTTCTCCTTCTTCTGCTTCTTCTGATTCACCCTCCAGACTTCACCTTCTCCTTCTCCTTATTCTGCTTCTTCTGATTCACCCTCCAGACTTCACCTTCTCCTTCTCCTTCTTCTGCTTCTTCTGATTCACACTCCAGACTTCACCTTCTCCTACTCCTTCTTCTACTTCTTCTGATTCACCCTCCAGACTTCACCTTCTCCTTCTCTTTCTTCTGCTTCTTCTGATTCACCCTCCAGACTTCACCTTCTCCTTCTCCTTCTTCTGATTCTTCTGATTCACCCTCCAGACTTCACCTTCTTCTTCTCCTTCTTCTGCTTCTTCTGATTCACCCTCCTGACTTCACCTTCTCCTTCTCCTTCTTCTACTTCTTCTGATTCACCCTCCTGACTTCACCTTCTCCTTCTCCTTCTTCTACTTCTTCTGCTTCACCCTCCAGACTTCACCTTCTCCTTCTCCTTCTTCTACTTCTTCTGATTCACCCTCCAGACTTGACCTTCTCCTTCTCCTTCTTCTACTTCTTCTGATTCACCCTCCAGACTTCACCTTCTCCTTCTCCTTCTTCTGCTTCTTCTGCTTCACCGGCCGGACTTCACCTTCTCCTTCTCCTTCTTCTACTTCTTCTGCTTCATCCCCCTGACATCACCTGCTCCTTCTCCTTCTTCTGCTTCTTCTGATTCACCCTCCTAACTTCACCTTCTCCTTCTCCTTCTTCTGCTTCTTCTGATTCACCCTCCTGACTTCACCTTCTCCTTCTCCTTCTTCTGCTTCTTCTGATTCACCCTCCAGACTTCACCTTCTCCTTCTACTTCTTCTGCTTCTTCTGATTCACCCTCCAGACTTCACCTTCTCCTTCTCCTTCTTCTGCTTCTTCTGATTCACCCTCCAGACCTCACCTTCTCCTTCTCCTTCTTCTACTTCTTCTGATTCACCCTCCAGACTTCATCTTCTCCTTCTCCTTCTTCTGCTTCTTCTGATTCACCCTCCAGAATTCACCTTCTCCTTCTCCTTCTTCTGCTTCTTCTGATTCTCCCTCCAGACATCACCTTCTCATTCTCCTTCTTCTACTTCTTCTGATTCACCCTCCAGACTTCACCTTCTCCTTCTCCTTCTTCTACTTCTTCTGATTCACCCTCCAGTCTTCACCTTCTCCTTCTCCTTCTTCTGTTTCTTCTGCTTCACCCTCCAGACTTCACCTTCTCCTTCTCTTTCTTCTGCTTCTTCTGATTCACCCTCCAGACTTCACCTTCTCCTTCTCCTTCTTCTGATTCTTCTGATTCACCCTCCAGACTTCACCTTCTCCTTCTCCTTCTTCTGCTTCTTCTGATTCACCCTCCTGACTTCACCTTCTCCTTCTCCTTCCTCTACTTCTTCTGATTCACCCTCCTGACTTCACCTTCTCCTTCTCCTTCTTCTACTTCTTCTGCTTCACCCTCCAGACTTCACCTTCTCCTTCTCCTTCTTCTACTTCTTCTGATTCACCCTTCAGACTTCACCTTCTCCTTCTCCTTTTTCTGCTTCTTCTGATTCTCCCTCCAGACTTCACCTTCTCCTTCTCCTTATTCTGCTTCTTCTGATTCACCCTCCAGACTTCACCTTCTCCTTCTCCTTCTTCTGCTTCTTCTGATTCACCCTCCAGACTTCACCTTCTCCTTCTCCTTCTTCTGCTTCTTCTGATTCACCCTCCAGACTTCACCTTCTCCTTCTCCTTCGTCTACTTCTTCTGATTCACCCTCCAGACAACACCTTCTCCTTCTCCTTCTTCTACTTCTTCTGATTCACCCTCCAGACTTCACCTTCTCCTTCTCCTTCTTCTGCTTCTTCTGATTCACCCTCCTGACTTCACCTTCTCCTTCTCCTTCTTCTACTTCTTCTGGTTCACCCTCCTGACTTCACCTTCTCCTTCTCCTTCTTCTACTTCTTCTGCTTCACCCTCCAGACTTCACCTTCTCCTTCTCCTTCTTCTACTTCTTCTGATTCACCCTCCAGACTTGACCTTCTCCTTCTCCTTCTTCTACTTATTCTGATTCACCCTCCAGACTTCACATTCTCCTTCTCCTTCTTCTGCTTCTTCTGCTTCACCGTCCTGACTTCACCTTCTCCTTCTCCTTCTTCTACTTCTTCTGCTTCATCCCGCTGACATCACCTGCTCCTTCTCCTTCTTCTGCTTCTTCTGATTCACCCTCCTAACTTCACCTTCTCCTTCTCCTTCTTCTGCTTCTTCTGATTCACCCTCCTGACTTCACCTTCTCCTTCTCCTTCTTCTGCTTCTTCTGATTCACCCTCCAGACTTCACCTTCTCCTTCTCCTTCTTCGGCTTCTTCTGATTCACCCTCCAGACTTCACCTTCTCCTTCTCCTTCTTCTGATTCTTCTGATTCACCCTCCAGACTTCACCTTCTCCTTCTCCTTCTTCTGCTTCTTCTGATTCACCCTCCTGACTTCACCTTCTCCTTCTCCTTCTTCTACTTCTTCTGATTCACCCTCCTGACTTCACCTTCTCCTTCTCCTTCTTCTACTTCTTCTGCTTCACCCTCCAGACTTCACCTTCTCCTTCTCCTTCTTCTGCTTCTTCTGATTCACCCTCCAGACTTCTCCTTCTCCTTCTCCTTCTTCTGCTTCTTCTGATTCACCCTCCAGACTTCACCTTCTCCTTCTCCTTCTTCTACTTCTTCTGATTCACCCTCCAGACTTCACCTTCTCCTTCTCCTTCTTCTACTTCTTCTGATTCACCCTCCAGTCTTCACCTTCTCCTTCTCCTTCTTCTGTTTCTTCTGCTTCACCCTCCAGACTTCACCTTCTCCTTCTCTTTCTTCTGCTTCTTCTGATTCACCCTCCAGACTTCACCTTCTACTTCTCCTTCTTCTGATTCTTCTGATTCACCCTCCAGACTTCACCTTCTCCTTCTCCTTCTTCTGCTTCTTCTGATTCACCCTCCTGACTTCACCTTCTCCTTCTTCTTCTTCTACTTCTTCTGATTCACCCTCCTGACTTCACCTTCTCCTTCTCCTTCTTCTACTTCTTCTGCTTCACCCTCCAGACTTCACCTTCTCCTTCTACTTCTTCTACTTCTTCTGATTCACCCTCCAGACTTCATCTTCTCCTTCTCCTTCTTCTGCTTCTTCTGATTCACCCTCCAGACTTCACCTTCTCCTTCTCCTTCTTCTGCTTCTTCTGATTCACCCTCCAGACTTCACCTTCTCCTTCTCCTTATTCTGCTTCTTCTGATTCACCCTCCAGACTTCACCTTCTCCTTCTCCTTCTTCTACTTCTTCTGATTCACCCTCCTGACTTCACCTTCTCCTTCTCCTTCTTCTACTTCTTCTGCTTCACCCTCCAGACTTCACCTTCTCCTTCTCCTTCTTCTGCTTCTTCTGATTCACCCTCCAGACTTCTCCTTCTCCTTCTCCTTCTTCTGCTTCTTCTGATTCACCCTCCAGACTTCACCTTCTCCTTCTCCTTCTTCTACTTCTTCTGATTCACCCTCCAGACTTCACCTTCTCCTTCTCCTTCTTCTACTTCTTCTGATTCACCCTCCAGTCTTCACCTTCTCCTTCTCCTTCTTCTGTTTCTTCTGCTTCACCCTCCAGACTTCACCTTCTCCTTCTCTTTCTTCTGCTTCTTCTGATTCACCCTCCAGACTTCACCTTCTACTTCTCCTTCTTCTGATTCTTCTGATTCACCCTCCAGACTTCACCTTCTCCTTCTCCTTCTTCTGCTTCTTCTGATTCACCCTCCTGACTTCACCTTCTCCTTCTTCTTCTTCTACTTCTTCTGATTCACCCTCCTGACTTCACCTTCTCCTTCTCCTTCTTCTACTTCTTCTGCTTCACCCTCCAGACTTCACCTTCTCCTTCTACTTCTTCTACTTCTTCTGATTCACCCTCCAGACTTCATCTTCTCCTTCTCCTTCTTCTGCTTCTTCTGATTCACCCTCCAGACTTCACCTTCTCCTTCTCCTTCTTCTGCTTCTTCTGATTCACCCTCCAGACTTCACCTTCTCCTTCTCCTTATTCTGCTTCTTCTGATTCACCCTCCAGACTTCACCTTCTCCTTCTCCTTCCTCTGCTTCTTCTGATTCACCCTCCAGACTTCACCTTCTCCTTCTCCTTCTTCTGATTCTTCTGATTCACCCTCCAGACTTCACCTTCTCCTTCTCCTTCTTCTGCTTCTTCTGATTCACCCTCCTGACATCACCTTCTCCTTCTCCTTCTTCTACTTCTTCTGATTCACCCTCCTGACTTCACCTTCTCCTTCTCCTTCTTCTACTTCTTCTGCTTCACCCTCCAGACTTCACCTTCTCCTTCTCCTTCTTCTACTTCTTCTGATTCACCCTCCAGACTTCACCTTCTCCTTCTCCTTCTTCTGCTTCTTCTGATTCACCCTCCAGACTTCACCTTCTCCTTCTCCTTATTCTGCTTCTTCTGATTCACCCTCCTGACTTCACCTTCTCCTTCTCCTTCTTCTGCTTCTTCTGCTTCACCGTCCTGACTTCACCTTCTCCTTCTCCTTCTTCTACTTCTTCTGATTCACCCTCCAGACTTCACCTTCTCCTTCTCCTTCTTCTGCTTCTTCTGCTTCACCGTCCTGACTTCACCTTCTCCTTCTCCTTCTTCTACTTCTTCTGCTTCATCCCCCTGACATCACCTGCTCCTTCTCCTTCTTCTGCTTCTTCTGATTCACCCTCCTAACTTCACCTTCTCCTTCTCCTTCTTCTGCTTCTTCTGATTCACCCTCCTGACTTCACCTTCTCCTTCTCCTTCTTCTGCTTCTTCTGTTTCACCCTCCAGACTTCACCTTCTGCTTCTCTTTCTTCTGCTTCTTCTGATTCACCCTCCAGACTTCACCTTCTCCTTCTCCTTCTTCTGATTCTTCTGATTCACCCTCCAGACTTCACCTTCTCCTTCTCCTTCTTCTGCTTCTTCTGATTCACCCTCCTGACTTCACCTTCTCCTTCTCCTTCTTCTACTTCTTCTGATTCACCCTCCAGGCTTCACCTTCTCCTTCTCCTTCATCTACTTCTTCTGCTTCACCCTCCAGACTTCACCTTCTCCTTCTCCTTATTCTACTTCTTCTGATTCACCCTCCAGACTTCACCTTCTCCTTCTCCTTCTTTTGCTTCTTCTGCTTCACACTCCAGACTTCACCTTCTCCTTCTCCTTCTTCTGCTTTTTCTGATTCACCCTCCTTACTTCACCTTCTCTCTTCTCCTTCTTCTGCTTTCTTCTGATTCACCCTCCTGACTTCACCTTCTCCTTCTCCTTATTCTGCTTCTTCTGTTTCACCCTCCAGACTTCACCTTGCTTCCTTCTCCTTCTTCTGCTTCTTCTGATTCACCCTCCAGACTTCACCTTCTCCTTCTCCTTCTTCTGCTTCTTCTGATTCAACCCTCCAGACTTCACCTTCTCACCTTCTGCCTTCTTCTACTTCTTCTGATTCACACCTCCAGACTTCACCTTCTCCTTCTCCTTCTTCTGCTTCTTCTGGTTCACCCTCAGACTTCACCTTCTCCTTCTCCTACTTCTGCTTCTTCTGATTCACCCTCCAGACTTCACCTTCTCCTTCTCCTTATTCTGCTTCTTCTGATTCACCCTCTAGACTTCACCTTCTCCTTCTCCTTCTTCTGCTTCTTCTGATTCACACTCCAGACTTCACCTTCTCCTTCTCCTTCTTCTACTTCTTCTGATTCACTCCTCCAGACTTCACCTTCTCCTTCTCTTTCTTCTGCTTCTTCTGATTCACCCTCCAGACTTCACCTTCTCCTTCTCCTTCTTCTGATTCTTCTGATTCACCCTCCAGACTTCACCTTCTCCTTCTCCTTCTTCTGCTTCTTCTGATTCACCCTCCTGACTTCAACTTCTCCTTCTCCTTCTTCTACTTCTTCTGATTCACCCTCCTGACTTCACCTTCTCCTTCTCCTTCTTCTACTTCTTCTGCTTCACCCTCCAGACTTCACCTTCTCCTTCTCCTTATTCTACTTCTTCTGATTCACCCTCCAGACTTGACCTTCTCCTTCTCCATCTTCTACTTCTTCTGATTCACCCTCCAGATTTCACCTTCTCCTTCTCCTTCTTCTGCTTCTTCTGCTTCACCGTCCTGACTTCACCTTCTCCTTCTCCTTCTTCTACTTCTTCTGCTTCATCCCCCTGACATCACCTGCTCCTTCTCCTTCTTCTGCTTCTTCTGATTCACCCTCCTAACTTCACCTTCTCCTTCTCCTTCTTCTGCTTCTTCTGATTCACCCTCCTGACTTCACCTTCTCCTTCTCCTTCTTCTGCTTCTTCTGATTCACCCTCCAGACTTCACCTTCTCCTTCTCTTTCTTCTGCTTCTTCTGATTCACCCTCCAGACTTCACCTTCTCCTTCTCCTTCTTCTGATTCTTCTGATTCACCCTCCAGACTTCACCTTCTCCTTCTCCTTCTTCTGCTTCTTCTGATTCACCCTCCTGACTTCACCTTCTCCTTCTCCTTCTTCTACTTCTTCTGATTCACCCTCCTGACTTCACCTTCTCCTTCTCCTCCTTTTGCTTCTTCTGCTTCACACTCCAGACTTCACCTTCTCCTTCTCCTTCTTCTGCTTCTTCTGATTCACCCTCCTTACTTCACCTTCTCCTTCTCCTTCTTCTGCTTCTTCTGATTCACCCTCCTGACTTCACCTTCTCCTTCTCCTTATTCTGCTTCTTCTGTTTCACCCTCCAGACTTCACCTTCTCCTTCTCCTTCTTCTGCTTCTTCTGATTCACCCTCCAGACTTCACCTTCTCCTTCTCCTTCTTCTGCTTCTTCTGATTCACCCTCCAGACTTCACCTTCTCCTTCTCCTTCTTCTACTTCTTCTGATTCACCCTCCAGACTTCACCTTCTCCTTCTCCTTCTTCTGCTTCTTCTGGTTCACCCTCCAGACTTCACCTTCTCCTTCTCCTTCGTCTACTTCTTCTGATTCACCCTCCAGACTACACCTTCTCCTTCTCCTTCTTCTACTTCTTCTGATTCACCCTCCAGACTTCACCTTCTCCTTCTCCTTCTTCTGTTTCTTCTGATTCACCCTCCAGACTTCACCTTCTCCTTCTCCTTCTTCTACTTCTTCTGATTCACCCTCCAGACTTCACCTTCTCCTTCTCCTTCTTCTACTTCTTCTGCTTCTCCCTCCAGACTTCACCTTCTCCTTCTCCTTCTTCTGCTTCTTCTGATTCACCCTCCAGACTTCACCTTCTCCTTCTCTTTCTTCTGCTTCTTCTGATTCACCCTCCAGACTTCACCTCCTCCTTCTCCTTCTTCTGATTCTTCTGATTCCCCCTCCAGACTTCACCTTCTCCTTCTCCTTCTTCTGCTTCTTCTGATTCACCCTCCTGACTTCACCTTCTCCTTCTCCTTCTTCTACTTCTTCTGATTCACCCTCCTGACTTCACCTTCTCCTTCTCCTTCTTCTACTTCTTCTGCTTCACCCTCCAGACTTCACCTTCTCCTTCTCCTTCTTCTACTTCTTCTGATTCACCCTCCAGACTTCACCTTCTCCTACTCCTTCTTTTGCTTCTTCTGCTTCACACTCCAGACTTCACCTTCTCCTTCTCCTTCTTCTGCTTCATCTGATTCACCCTCCTTACTTCACCTTCTCCTTCTCCTTCTTCTGCTTCTTCTGATTCACCCTCCTGACTTCACCTTCTCCTTCTCCTTATTCTGCTTCTTCTGTTTCACCCTCCAGACTTCACCTTCTCCTTCTCCTTCTTCTGCTTCTTCTGATTCACCCTCCAGACTTCACCTTCTCCTTCTCCTTCTTCTGCTTCTTCTGATTCACCCTCCAGACTTCACCTTCTCCTTCTCCTTCTTCTACTTCTTCTGATTCACCCTCCAGACTTCACCTTCTCCTTCTCCTTCTTCTACTTCTTCTGCTTCTCCCTCCAGACTTCACCTTCTCCTTCTCCTTCTTCTGCTTCTTCTGATTCACCCTCCAGACTTCACCTTCTCCTTCTCCTTCTTCTGATTCTTCTGATTCACCCTCCAGACTTCACCTTCTCCTTCTCCTTCTTCTGCTTCTTATGATTCACCCTCCTGACTTCATCTTCTCCTTCTCCTTCTTCTACTTCTTCTGATTCACCCTCCTGACTTCACCTTCTCCTGCTCCTTCTTCTACTTCTTCTGCTTCACCCTCCAGACTTCACCTTCTCCTTCTCCTTCTTCTACTTCTTCTGATTCACCCTTCAGACTTCACCTTCTCCTTCTCCTTTTTCTGCTTCTTCTGATTCACCCTCCAGACTTCACCTTCTCCTTCTCCTTATTCTGCTTCTTCTGATTCACCCTCCAGACTTCACCTTCTCCTTCTCCTTCTTCTGCTTCTTCTGATTCACCCTCCAGACTTCACCTTCTCCTTCTCCTTCTTCTGCTTCTTCTGATTCACCCTCCAGACTTCACCTTCTCCTTCTCCTTCGTCTTCTTCTTCTGATTCACCCTCCAGACTACACCTTCTCCTTCTCCTTCTTCTACTTCTTCTGATTCACCCTCCAGACTTCACCTTCTCCTTCTCCTTCTTCTGTTTCTTCTGATTCACCGTCCAGACTTCACCTTCTCCTTCTCCTTCTTCTACTACTTCTGATTCACCCTCCAGACTTCACCTTCTCCTTCTCCTTCTTCTACTTCTTCTGATTCACCCTCCAGACTTCATCTTCTCCTTCTCCTTCTTCTGCTTCTTCTGATTCACCCTCCAGACTTCACCTTCTCCTTCTCCTTCTTCTGCTTCTTCTGATTCACCCTCCAGACTTCACCTTCTCCTTCTCCTTCTTCTACTTCTTCTGATTCACCCTCCAGTCTTCACCTTCTCCTTCTCCTTCTTCTGTTTCTTCTGCTTCACCCTCCAGACTTCACCTTCTCCTTCTCTTTCTTCTGCTTCTTCTGATTCACCCTCCAGACTTCACCTTCTACTTCTCCTTCTTCTGATTCTTCTGATTCACCCTCCAGACTTCACGTTCTCCTTCTCCTTCTTCTGCTTCTTCTGATTCACCCTCCTGACTTCACCTTCTCCTACTTCTTCTTCTACTTCTTCCGATACACCCTCCTGACTTCACCTTCTCCTTCTCCTTCTTCTACTTCTTCTGCTTCACCCTCCAGACTTCACCTTCTCCTTCTCCTTCTTCTACTTCTTCTGATTCACCCTCCAGACTTCATCTTCTCCTTCTCCTTCTTCTGCTTCTTCTGATTCACCCTCCAGACTTCACCTTCTCCTTCTCCTTATTCTGCTTCTTCTGATTCACCCTCCAGACTTCACCTTCTCCTTCTCCTTATTCTGCTTCTTCTGATTCACCCTCCAGACTTCACCTTCTCCTTCTCCTTCCTCTGCTTCTTCTGATTCACCCTCCAGACTTCACCTTCTCCTTCTCCTTCTTCTGATTCTTCTGATTCACCCTCCAGACTTCACCTTCTCCTTCTCCTTCTTCTGCTTCTTCTGATTCACCCTCCTGACTTCACCTTCTCCTTCTCCTTCTTCTACTTCTTCTGATTCACCCTCCTGACTTCACCTTCTCCTTCTCCTTCTTCTACTTCTTCTGCTTCACCCCCCAGACTTCACCTTCTCCTTCTCCTTCTTCTACTTCTTCTGATTCACCCTCCAGACTTCACCTTCTCCTTCTCCTTCTTCTGCTTCTTCTGATTCACCCTCCAGACTTCACCTTCTCCTTCTCCTTATTCTGCTTCTTCTGATTCACCCTCTAGACTTCACCTTCTCCTTCTCCTTCTTCTGCTTCTTCTGATTCACACTCCAGACTTCACCTTCTCCTTCTCCTTCTTCTACTTCTTCTGATTCACCCTCCAGACTTCACCTTCTCCTTCTCCTTCTTCTGCTTCTTCTGATTCACCCTCCTGACTTCACCTTCTCCTTCTCCTTCTTCTACTTCTTCTGATTCACCCTCCTGACTTCACCTTCTCCTTCTCCTTCTTCTGCTTCACCCTCCAGACTTCACCTTCTCCTTCTCCTTATTCTACTTCTTCTGATTCACCCTCCAGACTTCACCTTCTCCTTCTCCTTCTTCTGCTTCTTCTGCTTCACCGTCCTGACTTCACCTTCTCCTTCTCCTTCTTCTACTTCTTCTGCTTCATCCCCCTGACATCACCTGCTCCTTCTCCTTCTTCTGCTTCTTCTGATTCACCCTCCTAACTTCACCTTCTCCTTCTCCTTCTTCTGCTTCTTCTGATTCACCCTCCCGACTTCACCTTCTCCTTCTCCTTCTTCTGCTTCTTCTGATTCACCCTCCAGACTTCACCTTCTCCTTCTCCTTCTTCTGCTTCTTCTGATTCACCCTCCAGACTTCACCTTCTCCTTCTCCTTCTTCTGCTTCTTCTGATTCACCCTCCAGACCTCACCTTCTCCTTCTCCTTCTTCTACTTCTTCTGATTCACCCTCCAGACTTCATCTTCTCCTTCTCCTTCTTCTGCTTCTTCTGATTCACCCTCCAGACTTCACCTTCTCCTTCTCCTTCTTCTGCTTCTTCTGATTCACCCTCCAGACTTCACCTTCTCCTTCTCCTTCTTCTACTTCTTCTGATTCACCCTCCAGACTTCACCTTCTCCTTCTCCTTCTTCTACTTCTTCTGATTCACCCTCCTGACTTCACCTTCTCCTTCTCCTTCTTCTACTTCTCCTGCTTTACCCTCCAGACTTCACCTTCTCCTTCTCCTTCTTCTACTTCTTCTGATTCACCCTTCAGACTTCACTTTCTCCTTCTCCTTTTTCTGCTTCTTCTGATTCACCCTCCAGACTTCACCTTCTCCTTCTCCTTATTCTGCTTCTTCTGATTCACCCTCCAGACTTCACCTTCTCCTTCTCCTTCTTCTGCTTCTTCTGATTCACCCTCCAGACTTCACCTTCTCCTTCTCCTTCTTCTGCTTCTTCTGATTCACCCTCCAGACTTCACCTTCTCCTTCTCCTTCTTCTGCTTTTTCTGATTCACCCTCCAGACTTCACCTTCTCCTTCTCCTTCTTCTACTTCTTCTGATTCACCCTCCAGACTTCACCTTCTCCTTCTCTTTCTTCTGCTTCTTCTGATTAACCCTCCAGACTTCACCTTCTCCTTCTCCTTCTTCTGATTCTTCTGATACACCCTCCAGACTTCACCTTCTCCTTCTCCTTCTTCTGCTTCTTCTGATTCACCCTCCTGACTTCACCTTCTCCTTCTCCTTCTTCTACTTCTTCTGATTCACCCTCCTGACTTCACCTTCTCCTTCTTCTTCTTCTACTTCTTCTGCTTCACCCTGCAGACTTCACCTTCTCCTTCTCCTTCTTCTACTTCTTCTGATTCACCCTCCAGACTTCACCTTCTCCTTCTCCTTCTTTTGCTTCTTCTGCTTCACACTCCAGAATTCACCTTCTCCTTCTCCTTCTTCTGCTTCTTCTGATTCACCCTCCTGACTTCACCTTCTCCTTCTCCTTATTCTGCTTCTTCTGTTTCACCCTCCAGACTTCACCTTCTCCTTCTCCTTCTTCTGCTTCGTCTGATTCACCCTCCAGACTTCACCTTCTCCTTCTCCTTCTTCTGCTTCTTCTGATCCACCCTCCAGACTTCACCTTCTCCTTCTCCTTCTTCTACTTCTTCTGATTCACCCTCCAGACTTCACCTTCTCCTTCTCCTTCTTCTGCTTCTTCTGTTTCACCCTCCAGACTTCACCTTCTCCTTCTCCTTCGTCTACTTCTTCTGAATCACCCTCCAGACTACACCTTCTCCTTCTCCTTCTTCTACTTCTTCTGATTCACCCTCCAGACTTCACCTTCTCCTTCTCCTTCTTCTGTTTCTTCTGATTCACCCTCCAGACTTCACCTTCTCCTTCTCCTTCTTCTACTTCTTCTGATTCACCCTCCAGACATCACCATCTCCTTCTCCTTCTTCTACTTCTTCTGATTCACCCTCCAGACTTCACCTTCTCCTTCTCCTTCTTCTACTTCTTCTGCTTCTCCCTCCAGACTTCACCTTCTCCTTCTCCTTCTTCTGCTTCTTCTGATTCACCCTCCAGACTTCACCTTCTCCTTCTCTTTCTTCTGCTTCTTCTGATTCACCCTCCAGACTTCACCTTCTCCTTCTCCTTCTTCTACTTCTTCTGATTCACCCTCCAGACTTCACCTTCTCCTTCTCCTTCTTCTACTTCTTCTGCTTCTCCCTCCAGACTTCACCTTCTCCTTCTCCTTCTTCTGCTTCTTCTGATTCACCCTCCAGACTTCACCTTCTCCTTCTCCTTCTTCTGATTCTTCTGATTCACCCTCCAGACTTCAGCTTCTCCTTCTCCTTCTTCTGCTTCTTATGATTCACCCTCCTGACTTCATCTTCTCCTTCTCCTTCTTCTACTTCTTCTGATTCACCCTCCTGACTTCACCTTCTCCTGCTCATTCTTCTACTTCTTCTGCTTCACCCTCCAGACTTCACCTTCTCCTTCTCCTTCTTCTACTTCTTCTGATTCACCCTTCAGACTTCACCTTCTCCTTCTCCTTTTTCTGCTACTTCTGATTCACCCTCCAGACTTCACCTTCTCCTTCTCCTTATTCTGCTTCTTCTGATTCACCCTCCAGACTTCACCTTCTCCTTCTCCTTCTTCTGCTTCTTCTGATTCACCCTCCAGACTTCACCTTCTCCTTCTCCTTCTTCTGCTTCTTCTGATTCACCCTCCAGACTTCACCTTCTCCTTCTCCTTCGTCTACTTCTTCTGATTCACCCTCCAGACTACACCTTCTCCTTCTCCTTCTTCTACTTCTTCTGATTCACCCTCCAGACTTCACCTTCTCCTTCTTCTGTTTCTTCTGATTCACCGTCCAGACTTCACCTTCTCCTTCTCCTTCTTCTACTACTTCTGATTCACCCTCCAGACTTCACCTTCTCCTTCTCCTTCTTCTACTTCTTCTGATTCACCCTCCAGACTTCATCTTCTCCTTCTCCTTCTTCTGCTTCTTCTGATTCACCCTCCAGACTTCACCTTCTCCTTCTCCTTCTTCTGCTTCTTCTGATTCACCCTCCAGACTTCACCTTATCCTTCTCCTTCTTCTACTTCTTCTGATTCACCCTCCAGACTTCACCTTCTCCTTCTCCTTCTTCTACTTCTTCTGATTCACCCTCCAGTCTTCACCTTCTCCTTCTCCTTCTTCTGTTTCTTCTGCTTCACCCTCCAGACTTCACCTTCTCCTTCTCTTTCTTCTGCTTCTTCTGATTCACCCTCCAGACTTCACCTTCTACTTCTCCTTCTTCTGATTCTTCTGATTCACCCTCCAGACTTCACCTTCTCCTTCTCCTTCTTCTGCTTCTTCTGATTCACCCTCCTGACTTCACCTTCTCCTACTTCTTCTTCTACTTCTTCTGATTCACCCTCCTGACTTCACCTTCTCCTTCTCCTTCTTCTACTTCTTCTGCTTCACCCTCCAGACTTCACCTTCTCCTTCTCCTTCTTCTACTTCTTCTGATTCACCCTCCAGACTTCATCTTCTCCTTCTCCTTCTTCTGCTTCTTCTGATTCACCCTCCAGACTTCACCTTCTCTTTCTCCTTATTCTGCTTCTTCTGATTCACCCTCCAGACTTCACCTTCTCCTTCTCCTTATTCTGCTTCTTCTGATTCACCCTCCAGACTTCACCTTCTCCTTCTCCTTCCTCTGCTTCTTCTGATTCACCCTCCAGACTTCCCCTTCTCCTTCTCCTTCTTCTGATTCTTCTGATTCACCCTCCAGACTTCACCTTCTCCTTCTCCTTCTTCTGCTTCTTCTGATTCACCCTCCTGACTTCACCTTCTCCTTCTCCTTCTTCTACTTCTTCTGATTCACCCTCCTGACTTCACCTTCTCCTTCTCCTTCTTCTACTTTTTCTGCTTCACCCTCCAGACTTCACCTTCTCCCTCTCCTTCTTCTACTTCTTCTGATTCACCCTCCAGACTTCACCTTCTCCTTCTCCTTCTTCTGCTTCTTCTGATTCACCCTCCAGACTTCACCTTCTCCTTCTCCTAATTCTGCTTCTTCTGATTCACCCTCTAGACTTCACCTTCTCCTTCTCCTTCTTCTGCTTCTTCTGATTCACACTCCAGACTTCACCTTCTCCTTCTCCTTCTTCTACTTCTTCTGATTCACCCTCCAGACTTCACCTTCTCCTTCTCTTTCTTCTGCTTCTTCTGATTCACCCTCCAGACTTCAGCTTCTCCTTCTCCTTCTTCTGATTCTTCTGATTCACCCTCCAGACTTCACCTTCTCCTTCTCCTTCTTCTGCTTCTTCTGATTCACCCTCCTGACTTCACCTTCTCCTTCTCCTTCTTCTACTTCTTCTGATTCACCCTCCTGACTTCACCTTCTCCTTCTCCTTCTTCTACTTCTTCTGCTTCACCCTCCAGACTTCACCTTCTCCTTCTCCTTATTCTACTTCTTCTGATTCACCCTCCAGACTTGACCTTCTCCTTCTCCTTCTTCTACTTCTTCTGATTCACCCTCCAGACTTCACCTTCCCCTTCTCCTTCTTCTGCTTCTTCTGCTTCACCGTCCTGACTTCACCTTCTCCTTCTCCTTCTTCTACTTCTTCTGCTTCATCCCCCTGACATCACCTGCTCCTTCTCCTTCTTCTGCTTCTTCTGCTTCTTCTGATTCACCCTCCTAACTTCACCTTCTCCTTCTCCTTCTTCTGCTTATTCTGATTCACCCTCCTGACTTCACCTTCTCCTTCTCCTTCTTCTGCTTCTTCTGATTCACCCTCCAGACTTCACCTTCTCCTTCTCCTTCTTCTGCATCTTCTGATTCACCCTCCAGACTTCACCTTCTCCTTCTCCTTCTTCTGCTTCTTCTGATTCACCCTCCAGACCTCACCTTCTCCTTCTCCTTCTTCTACTTCTTCTGATTCACCCTCCAGACATCACCTTCTCCTTCTCCTTATTCTACTTCTTCTTATTCACCCTCCAGACTTCACCTTCTACTTCTCCTTCTTCTGCTTCTTCTGATTCACCCTCCAGACTTCACCTTCTCCTTCTCCTAATTCTGCTTCTTCTGATTCACCCTCTAGACTTCACCTTCTCCTTCTCCTTCTTCTGCTTCTTCTGATTCACACTCCAGACTTCACCTTCTCCTTCTCCTTCTTCTACTTCTTCTGATTCACCCTCCAGACTTCACCTTCTCCTTCTCTTTCTTCTGCTTCTTCTGATTCACCCTCCAGACTTCACCTTCTCCTTCTCCTTCTTCTGATTCTTCTGATTCACCCTCCAGACTTCACCTTCTCCTTCTCCTTCTTCTGCTTCTTCTGATTCACCCTCCTGACTTCACCTTCTCCTTCTCCTTCTTCTACTTCTTCTGATTCACCCTCCTGACTTCACCTTCTCCTTCTCCTTCTTCTACTTCTTCTGCTTCACCCTCCAGACTTCACCTTCTCCTTCTCCTTATTCTACTTCTTCTGATTCACCCTCCAGACTTGACCTTCTCCTTCTCCTTCTTCTACTTCTTCTGATTCACCCTCCAGACTTCACCTTCTCCTTCTCCTTCTTCTGCTTCTTCTGCTTCACCGTCCTGACTTCACCTTCTCCTTCTCCTTCTTCTACTTCTTCTGCTTCATCCCCCTGACATCACCTGCTCCTTCTCCTTCTTCTGCTTCTTCTGCTTCTTCTGATTCACCCTCCTAACTTCACCTTCTCCTTCTCCTTCTTCTGCTTATTCTGATTCACCCTCCTGACTTCACCTTCTCCTTCTCCTTCTTCTGCTTCTTCTGATTCACCCTCCAGACTTCACCTTCTCCTTCTCCTTCTTCTGCATCTTCTGATTCACCCTCCAGACTTCACCTTCTCCTTCTCCTTCTTCTGCTTCTTCTGATTCACCCTCCAGACCTCACCTTCTCCTTCTCCTTCTTCTACTTCTTCTGATTCACCCTCCAGACATCACCTTCTCCTTCTCCTTATTCTACTTCTTCTGATTCACCCTCCAGACTTGACCTTCTCCTTCTCCTTCTTCTACTTCTTCTGATTCACCCTCCAGACTTCACCTTCTCCTTCTCCTTCTTCTGCTTCTTCTGCTTCACCGTCCTGACTTCACCTTCTCCTTCTCCTTCTTCTACTTCTTCTGCTTCATCCCCCTGACATCACCTGCTCCTTCTCCTTCTTCTGCTTCTTCTGATTCACCCTCCTAACTTCACCTTCTCCTTCTCCATCTTCTGCTTCTTCTGATTCACCCTCCTGACTTCACCTTCTCCTTCTCCTTCTTCTGCTTCTTCTGATTCACCCTCCAGACTTCACCTTCTCCTTCTCCTTCTTCTGCCTCTTCTGATTCACCCTCCAGACTTCACCTTCTCCTTCTCCTTCTTCTGCTTCTTCTGATTCACCCTCCAGACCTCACCTTCTCCTTCTCCTTCTTCTACTTCTTCTGATTCACCCTCCAGACTTCATCTTCTCCTTCTCCTTCTTCTGCTTCTTCTGATTCACCCTCCAGACTTCACCTTCTCCTTCTCCTTCTTCTGCTTCTTCTGATTCACCCTCCAGACTTCACCTTCTCCTTCTCCTTCTTCTACTTCTTCTGATTCACCCTACAGACTTCACCTTCTCCTTCTCCTTCTTCTACTTCTTCTGATTCACCCTCCAGTCTTCACCTTCTCCTTCTCCTTCTTCTGTTTCTTCTGCTTCACCCTCCAGACTTCACCTTCTCCTTCTCTTTCTTCTGCTTCTTCTGATTCACCCTCCAGACTTCACCTTCTCCTTCTCCTTCTTCTGATTCTTCTGATTCACCCTCCAGACTTCACCTTCTCCTTCTCCTTCTTCTGCTTCTTCTGATTCACCCTCCTGACTTCACCTTCTCCTTCTCCTTCTTCTACTTCTTCTGATTCACCCTCCTGACTTCACCTTCTCCTTCTCCTTCTTCTACTTCTTCTGCTTCACCCTCCAGACTTCACCTTCTCCTTCTTCTACTTCTTCTGACTCACCCTTCAGACTTCACCTTCTGCTTCTCCTTTTTCTGCTTCTTCTGATTCACCCTCCAGACTTCACCTTCTCCTTCTCCTTATTCTGCTTCTTCTGATTCACCCTCCAGACTTCACCTTCTCCTTCTCCTTCTTCTGCTTCTTCTGATTCACCCTCCAGACTTTACCTTCTCCTTCTCCTTCTTCTGCTTCTTCTGATTCACCCTCCAGACTTCACCTTCTCCTTCTCCTTCTTCTGCTTTTTCTGATTCACCCTCCAGACTTCACCTTCTCCTTCTCCTTCTTCTACTTCTTCTGATTCACCCTCCAGACTTCACCTTCTCCTTCTCTTTCTTCTGCTTCTTCTGATTCACCCTCCAGATTTCACCTTCTCCTTCTCCTTCTTCTGATTCTTCTGATTCACCCTCCAGACTTCACCTTCTCCTTCTCCTTCTTCTGCTTCTTCTGATTCACCCTCCTGACTTAACCTTCTCCTTCTCCTTCTTCTACTTCTTCTGATTCACCCTCCAGACTTCACCTTCTCCTTCTCCTTCTTTTGCTTCTTCTGCTTCACACTCCAGACTTCACCTTCTCCTTCTCCTTCTTCTGCTTCTTCTGATTCACCCTCCTTACTTCACCTTCTCCTTCTCCTTCTTCTGCTTCTTCTGATTCACCCTCCTGACTTCACCTTCTCCTTCTCCTTCTTCTACTTCTTCTGATTCACCCTCCTGACTTCACCTTCTCCTTCTCCTTCTTCTACCTCTTCTGATTCACCCTCCAGACTTCACCTTCTCCTTCTCCTTCTTCTGCTTCTTCTGATTCACCCTCCAGACCTCACCTTCTCCTTCTCCTTCTTCTACTTCTTCTGATTCACCCTCCAGACTTCATCTTCTCCTTCTCCTTCTTCTGCTTCTTCTGATTCACCCTCCTGACTTCACCTTCTCCTTCTCCTTCTTCTGCTTCTTCTGATTCACCCTCCAGACTTCACCTTCTCCTTCTCCTTCTTCTACTTCTTCTGATTCACCCTCCAGACTTCACCTTCTCCTTCTCCTTCTTCTACTTCTTCTGATTCACCCTCCAGTCTTCACCTTCTCCTTCTCCTTCTTCTGTTTCTTCTGCTTCACCCTCCAGACTTCACCTTCTCCTTCTCTTTCTTCTGCTTCTTCTGATTCACCCTCCAGACTTCACCTTCTCCTTCTCCTTCTTCTGATTCTTCTGATTCACCCTCCAGACTTCACCTTCTCCTTCTCCTTCTTCTGCTTCTTCTGATTCACCCTCCTGACTTCACCTTCTCCTTCTCCTTCTTCTACTTCTTCTGATTCACCCTCCTGACTTCACCTTCTCCTTCTCCTTCTTCTACTTCTTCTGCTTCACCCTCCAGACTTCACCTTCTCCTTCTCCTTCTTCTACTTCTTCTGATTCACCCTTCAGACTTCACCTTCTGCTTCTCCTTTTTCTGCTTCTTCTGATTCACCCTCCAGACTTCACCTTCTCCTTCTCCTTATTCTGCTTCTTCTGATTCACCCTCCAGACTTCACCTTCTCCTTCTCCTTCTTCTGCTTCTTCTGATTCACCCTCCAGACTTCACCTTCTCCTTCTCCTTCTTCTGCTTTTTCTGATTCACCCTCCAGACTTCACCTTCTCCTTCTCCTTCTGCTACTTCTTCTGATTCTCCCTCCAGACTTCACCTTCTCCTTCTCTTTCTTCTGCTTCTTCTGATTCACCCTCCAGACTTCACCTTCTCCTTCTCCTTCTTCTGATTCTTCTGATTCACCCTCCAGACTTCACCTTCTCCTTCTCCTTCTTCTGCTTCTTCTGATTCACCCTCCTGACTTCACCTTCTCCTTCTCCTTCTTCTACTTCTTCTGATTCACCCTCCTGACTTCACCTTCTCCTTCTCCTTCTTCTACTTCTTCTGCTTCCCCCTGCAGACTTCACCTTCTCCTTCTCCTTCTTCTACTTCTTCTGATTCACCCTTCAGACTTCACCTTCTGCTTCTCCTTTTTCTGCTTCTTCTGATTCACCCTCCAGACTTCACCTTCTCCTTCTCCTTATTCTGCTTCTTCTGATTCACCCTCCAGACTTCACCTTCTCCTTCTCCTTCTTCTGCTTCTTCTGAATCACCCTCCAGACTTCACCTTCTCCTTCTCCTTCTTCTGCTTCTTCTGATTCACCCTCCAGACTTCACCTTCTCCTTCTCCTTCTTCTGCTTTTTCTGATTCACCCTCCAGACTTCACCTTCTCCTTCTCCTTCTTCTACTTCTTCTGATTCACCCTCCAGACTTCACCTTCTCCTTATCCTTCTTCTGCTTCTTCTGATTCACCCTCCAGACTTCACCTTCTCCTTCTCCTTCTTCTGATTCTTCTGATTCACCCTCCAGACTTCACCTTCTCCTTCTCCTTCTTCTGCTTCTTATGATTCACCCTCCTGACTTCATCTTCTCCTTCTCCTTCTTCTACTTCTTCTGATTCACCCTCCTGACTTCACCTTCTCCTGCTCCTTCTTCTACTTCTTCTGCTTCACCCTCCAGACTTCACCTTCTCCTTCTCCTTCTTCTACTTCTTCTGATTCACCCTACAGACTTCACCTTCTCCTTCTCCTTCTTCTACTTCTTCTGATTCACCCTCCAGTCTTCACCTTCTCCTTCTCCTTCTTCTGTTTCTTCTGCTTCACCCTCCAGACTTCACCTTCTCCTTCTCTTTCTTCTGCTTCTTCTGATTCACCCTCCAGACTTCACCTTCTCCTTCTCCTTCTTCTGATTCTTCTGATTCACCCTCCAGACTTCACCTTCTCCTTCTCCTTCTTCTGCTTCTTCTGATTCACCCTCCTGACTTCACCTTCTCCTTCTCCTTCTTCTGCTTCTTCTGATTCACCCTCCTGACTTCACCTTCTCCTTCTCCTTCTTCTACTTCTTCTGCTTCACCCTCCAGACTTCACCTTCTCCTTCTCCTTCTTCTACTTCTTCTGCTTCCCCCTGCAGACTTCACCTTCTCCTTCTCCTTCTTCTACTTCTTCTGATTCACCCTTCAGACTTCACCTCCTGCTTCTCCTTTTTCTGCTTCTTCTGATTCACCCTCCAGACTTCACCTTCTCCTTCTCCTTATTTTGCTTCTTCTGATTCACCCTCCAGACTTCACCTTCTCCTTCTCCTTCTTCTGCTTCTTCTGATTCACCCTCCAGACTTCACCTTCTCCTTCTCCTTCTTCTGCTTCTTCTGATTCACCCTCCAGACTTCACCTTCTCCTTCTCCTTCTTCTGCTTTTTCTGATTCACCCTCCAGACTTCACCTTCTCCTTCTCCTTCTTCTACTTCTTCTGATTCACCCTCCAGACTTCACCTTCTCCTTCTCCTTCTTCTGATTCTTCCGATTCACCCTCCAGACTTCACCTTCTCCTTCTCCTTCTTCTGCTTCTTATGATTCACCCTCCTGACTTCATCTTCTCCTTCTCCTTCTTCTACTTCTTCTGATTCACCCTCCTGACTTCACCTTCTCCTGCTCCTTCTTCTACTTCTTCTGCTTCACCCTCCAGACTTCACCTTCTCCTTCTCCTTCTTCTACTTCTTCTGATTCACCCTACAGACTTCACCTTCTCCTTCTTCTACTTCTTCTGATTCACCCTCCAGTCTTCACCTTCTCCTTCTCCTTCTTCTGTTTCTTCTGCTTCACCCTCCAGACTTCACCTTCTCCTTCTCTTTCTTCTGCTTCTTCTGATTCACCCTCCAGACTTCACCTTCTCCTTCTCCTTCTTCTGATTCTTCTGATTCACCCTCCAGACTTCACCTTCTCCTTCTCCTTCTTCTGCTTCTTCTGATTCACCCTCCTGACTTCACCTTCTCCTTCTCCTTCTTCTACTTCTTCTGATTCACCCTCCTGACTTCACCTTCTCCTTCTCCTTCTTCTACTTCTTCTGCTTCACCCTCCAGACTTCACCTTCTCCTTCTCCTTCTTCTACTTATTCTGCTTCCCCCTGCAGACTTCACCTTCTCCTTCTCCTTCTACTTCTTCTGATTCACCCTTCAGACTTCACCTCCTACTTCTCCTTTTTCTGCTTCTTCTGATTCACCCTCCAGACTTCACCTTCTCCTTCTCCTTATTCTGCTTCTTCTGATTCACCCTCCAGACTTCACCTTCTCCTTCTCCTTCTTCTGCTTCTTCTGATTCACCCTCCAGACTTCACCTTCTCCTTCTCCTTCTTCTGCTTCTTCTGATTCACCCTCCAGACTTCACCTTCTCCTTCTCCTTCTTCTGCTTTTTCTGATTCACCCTCCAGACTTCACCTTCTCCTTCTCCTTCTTCTACTTCTTCTGATTCACCCTCCAGACTTCACCTTCTCCTTCTCCTTCTTCTGCTTCTTCTGATTCACCCTCCAGACTTCACCTTCTCCTTCCCCTTCTTCTGATTCTTCTGATTCACCCTCCAGACTTCACCTTCTCCTTCTCCTTCTTCTGCTTCTTATGATTCACCCTCCTGACTTCATCTTCTCCTTCTCCTTCTTCTACTTCTTCTGATTCACCCTCCTGACTTCACCTTCTCCTGCTCCTTCTTCTACTTCTTCTGCTTCACCCTCCAGACTTCACCTTCTCCTTCTCCTTCTTCTACTTCTTCTGATTCACCCTACAGACTTCACCTTCTCCTTCTCCTTCTTCTACTTCTTCTGATTCACCCTCCAGTCTTCACCTTCTCCTTCTCCTTCTTCTGTTTCTTCTGCTTCACCCTCCAGACTTCACCTTCTCCTTCTCTTTCTTCTGCTTCTTCTGATTCACCCTCCAGACTTCACCTTCTCCTTCTCCTTCTTCTGATTCTTCTGATTCACCCTCCAGACTTCACCTTCTCCTTCTCCTTCTTCTGCTTCTTCTGATTCACCCTCCTGACTTCACCTTCTCCTTCTCCTTCTTCTACTTCTTCTGATTCACCCTCCTGACTTCACCTTCTCCTTCTCCTTCTTCTACTTCTTCTGCTTCACCCTCCAGACTTCACCTTCTCCTTCTCCTTCTTCTGCTTCTTCTGATTCACCCTCCTGACTTCACCTTCTCCTTCTCCTTCTTCTACTTCTTCTGATTCACCCTCCTGACTTCACCTTCTCCTTCTCCTTCTTCTGATTCTTCTGATTCACCCTCCAGACTTCACCTTCTCCTTCTCCTTCTTCTGCTTCTTATGATTCACCCTCCTGACTTCATCTTCTCCTTCTCCTTCTTCTACTTCTTCTGATTCACCCTCCTGACTTCACCTTCTCCTGCTCCTTCTTCTACTTCTTCTGCTTCACCCTCCAGACTTCACCTTCTCCTTCTCCTTCTTCTACTTCTTCTGATTCACCCTTCAGACTTCACCTTCTCCTTCTCCTTTTTCTGCTTCTTCTGATTCACCCTCCAGACTTCACCTTCTCCTTCTCCTTATTCTGCTTCTTCTGATTCACGCTCCAGACTTCACCTTCTCCTTCTCCTTCTTCTGCTTCTTCTGATTCACCCTCCAGACTTCACCTTCTCCTTCTCCTTCTTCTGATTCTTCTGATTCACCCTCCAGACTTCACCTTCTCCTTCTCCTTCTTCTGCTTCTTATGATTCACCCTCCTGACTTCATCTTCTCCTTCTCCTTCTTCTACTTCTTCTGATTCACCCTCCTGACTTCACCTTCTCCTGCTCCTTCTTCTACTTCTTCTGCTTCACCCTCCAGACTTCACCTTCTCCTTCTCCTTCTTCTACTTCTTCTGATTCACCCTACAGACTTCACCTTCTCCTTCTCCTTCTTCTACTTCTTCTGATTCACCCTCCAGTCTTCACCTTCTCCTTCTCCTTCTTCTGTTTCTTCTGCTTCACCCTCCAGACTTCACCTTCTCCTTCTCTTTCTTCTGCTTCTTCTGATTCACCCTCCAGACTTCACCTTCTCCTTCTCCTTCTTCTGATTCTTCTGATTCACCCTCCAGACTTCACCTTCTCCTTCTCCTTCTTCTGCTTCTTCTGATTCACCCTCCTGACTTCACCTTCTCCTTCTCCTTCTTCTACTTCTTCTGATTCACCCTCCTGACTTCACCTTCTCCTTCTCCTTCTTCTACTTCTTCTGCTTCACCCTCCAGACTTCACCTTCTCCTTCTCCTTCTTCTGCTTCTTCTGATTCACCCTCCTGACTTCACCTTCTCCTTCTCCTTCTTCTACTTCTTCTGATTCACCCTCCTGACTTCACCTTCTCCTTCTCCTTCTTCTGATTCTTCTGATTCACCCTCCAGACTTCACCTTCTCCTTCTCCTTCTTCTGCTTCTTATGATTCACCCTCCTGACTTCATCTTCTGCTTCTCCTTCTTCTACTTCTTCTGATTCACCCTCCTGACTTCACCTTCTCCTGCTCCTTCTTCTACTTCTTCTGCTTCACCCTCCAGACTTCACCTTCTCCTTCTCCTTCTTCTACTTCTTCTGATTCACCCTTCAGACTTCACCTTCTCCTTCTCCTTTTTCTGCTTCTTCTGATTCACCCTCCAGACTTCACCTTCTCCTTCTCCTTATTCTGCTTCTTCTGATTCACCCTCCAGACTTCACCTTCTCCTTCTCCTTCTTCTGCTTCTTCTGATTCACCCTCCAGACTTCACCTTCTCCTTCTCCTTCTTCTGCTTCTTCTGATTCACCCTCCAGACTTCACCTTCTCCTTCTCCTTCGTCTACTTCTTCTGATTCACCCTCCAGACTACACCTTCTCCTTCTCCTTCTTCTACTTCTTCTGATTCACCCTCCAGACTTCACCTTCTCCTTCTTCTGTTTCTTCTGATTCACCGTCCAGACTTCACCTTCTCCTTCTCCTTCTTCTACTACTTCTGATTCACCCTCCAGACTTCACCTTCTCCTTCTCCTTCTTCTACTTCTTCTGATTCACCCTCCAGACTTCATCTTCTCCTTCTCCTTCTTCTGCTTCTTCTGATTCACCCTCCAGACTTCACCTTCTCCTTCTCCTTCTTCTGCTTCTTCTGATTCACCCTCCAGACTTCACCTTATCCTTCTCCTTCTTCTACTTCTTCTGATTCACCCTCCAGACTTCACCTTCTCCTTCTCCTTTTTCTACTTCTTCTGATTCACCCTCCAGTCTTCACCTTCTCCTTCTCCTTCTTCTGTTTCTTCTGCTTCACCCTCCAGACTTCACCTTCTCTTTCTCTTTCTTCTGCTTCTTCTGATTCACCCTCCAGACTTCACCTTCTACTTCTCCTTCTTCTGATTCTTCTGATTCACCCTCCAGACTTCACCTTCTCCTTCTCCTTCTTCTGCTTCTTCTGATTCACCCACCTGACTTCACCTTCTCCTACTTCTTCTTCTACTTCTTCTGATTCACCCTCCTGACTTCACCTTCTCCTTCTCCTTCTTCTACTTCTTCTGCTTCACCCTCCAGACTTCACCTTCTCCTTCTCCTTCTTCTTCTTCTTCTGATTCACGCTCCAGACTTCACCTTCTCCTTCTCCTTATTCTGCTTCTTCTGATTCACCCTCTAGACTTCACCTTCTCCTTCTCCTTCTTCTGCTTCTTCTGATTCACACTCCAGACTTCACCTTCTCCTTCACCTTCTTCTACTTCTTCTGATTCACCCTCCAGACTTCACCTTCTCCTTCTCTTTCTTCTGCTTCTTCTGATTCACCCTCCAGACTTCACCTTCTCCTTCTCCTTCTTCTGCTTCTTCTGATTCACCCTCCTGACTTCACCTTCTCCTTCTCCTTCTTCTACTTCTTCTGATTCACCCTCCTGACTTCACCTTCTCCTTCTCCTTCTTCTACTTCTTCTGCTTCACCCTCCAGACTTCACCTTCTCCTTCTCCTTATTCTACTTCTTCTGATTCACCCTCCATACTTGACCTTCTCCTTCTCCTTCTTCTACTTCTTCTGATTCACCCTCCAGACTTCACCTTCTCCTTCTTCTGCTTCTTCTGCTTCACCGTCCTGACTTCACCTTCTCCTTCTCCTTCTTCTACTTCTTCTGCTTCATCCCCCTGACATCACCTGCTCCTTCTCCTTCTTCTGCTTCTTCTGATTCACCCTCCTAACTTCACCTTCTCCTTCTCCTTCTTCTGCTTCTTCTGATTCACCCTCCTGACTTCACCTTCTCCTTCTCCTTCTTCTGCTTCTTCTGATTCACCCTCCAGATTTCACCTTCTCCTTCTCCTTCTTCTGCATCTTCTGATTCACCCTCCAGACTTCACCTTCTCCTTCTCCTTCTTCTGCTTCTTCTGATTCACCCTCCAGACCTCACCTTCTCCTTCTCCTTCTTCTACTTCTTCTGATTCACCCTCCAGACTTCATCTTCTCCTTCTCCTTCTTCTGCTTCTTCTGATTCACCCTCCAGACTTCACCTTCTCCTTCTCCTTCTTCTGCTTCTTCTGATTCACCCTCCAGACTTCACCTTCTCCTTCTCCTTCTTCTACTTCTTCTGATTCACCCTACAGACTTCACCTTCTCCTTCTCCTTCTCCTACTTCTTCTGATTCACCCTCCAGTCTTCACCTTCTCCTTCTCCTTCTTCTGTTTCTTCTGCTTCACCCTCCAGACTTCACCTTCTCCTTCTCTTTCTTCTGCTTCTTCTGATTCACCCTCCAGACTTCACCTTCTCCTTCTCCTTCTTCTGATTCTTCTGATTCACCCTCCAGACTTCACCTTCTCCTTCTTCTTCTTCTGCTTCTTCTGATTCACCCTCCTGACTTCAGCTTCTCCTTCTCCTTCTTCTACTTCTTCTGATTCACCCTCCTGACTTCACCTTCTCCTTCTCCTTCTTCTACTTCTTCTGCTTCACCCTCCAGACTTCACCTTCTCCTTCTCCTTCTTCTACTTCTTCTGATTCACCCTTCAGACTTTACCTTCTGCTTCTCCTTTTTCTGCTTCTTCTGATTCACCCTCCAGACTTCACCTTCTCCTTCTCCTTATTCTGCTTCTTCTGATTCACCCTCCAGACTTCACCTTCTCCTTCCCCTTCTTCTGCTTCTTCTGATTCACCCTCCAGACTTCACCTTCTCCTTCTCCTTCTTCTGCTTCTTCTGATTCACCCTCCAGACTTCACCTTCTCCTTCTCCTTCTTCTGCTTTTTCTGATTCACCCTCCAGACTTCACCTTCTCCTTCTCCTTCTTCTACTTCTTCTGATTCACCCTCCAGACTTCACCTTCTCCTTCTCTTTCTTCTGCTTCTTCTGATTCACCCTCCAGACTTCACCTTCTCCTTCTCCTTCTTCTGATTCTTCTGATTCACCCTCCAGACTTCACCTTCTCCTTCTCCTTCTTCTGCTTCTTCTGATTCACCCACCTGACTTCACCTTCTCCTTCTCCTTCTTCTACTTCTTCTGATTCACCCTCCTGACTTCACCTTCTCCTTCTCCTTCTTCTACTTCTTCTGCTTCCCCCTGCAGATTTCACCTTCTCCTTCTCCTTCTTCTACTTCTTCTGATTCACCCTCCAGACTTCACCTTCTCCTTCTCCTTCTTTTGCTTCTTCTGCTTCACACTCCAGACTTCACCTTCTCCTTCTCCTTCTTCTGCTTCTTCTGATTCACCCTCCTTACTTCACCTTCTCCTTCTCCTTCTTCTGCTTCTTCTGATTCACCCTCCTGACTTCACCTTCTCCTTCTCCTTCTTCTACTTCTTCTGATTCACCCTCCTGACTTCACCTTCTCCTTCTTCTACTTCTTCTGATTCACCCTCCAGACTTCACCTTCTCCTTCTCCTTCTTCTGCTTCTTCTGATTCACCCTCCAGACCTCACCTTCTCCTTCTCCTTCTTCTACTTCTTCTGATTCACCCTCCAGACTTCATCTTCTCCTTCTCCTTCTTCTGCTTCTTCTGATTCACCCTCCAGACTTCACCTTCTCCTTCTCCTTCTTCTGCTTCTTCTGATTCACCCTCCAGACTTCACCTTCTCCTTCTCCTTCTTCTACTTCTTCTGATTCACCCTCCAGACTTCACCTTCTCCTTCTCCTTCTTCTACTTCTTCTGATTCACCCTCCAGTCTTCACCTTCTCCTTCTCCTTCTTCTGTTTCTTCTGCTTCACCCTCCAGACTTCACCTTCTCCTTCTCTTTCTTCTGCTTCTTCTGATTCACCCTCCAGACTTCACCTTCTCCTTCTCCTTCTTCTGATTCTTCTGATTCACCCTCCAGACTTCACCTTCTCCTTCTCCTTCTTCTGCTTCTTCTGATTCACCCTCCTGACTTCACCTTCTCCTTCTCCTTCTTCTACTTCTTCTGATTCACCCTCCTGACTTCACCTTCTCCTTCTCCTTCTTCTACTTCTTCTGCTTCACCCTCCAGACTTCACCTTCTCCTTCTCCTTCTTCTACTTCTTCTGATTCACCCTTCAGACTTCACCTTCTGCTTCTCCTTTTTCTGCTTCTTCTGATTCACCCTCCAGACTTCACCTTCTCCTTCTCCTTATTCTGCTTCTTCTGATTCACCCTCCAGACTTCACCTTCTCCTTCTCCTTCTTCTGCTTCTTCTGATTCACCCTCCAGACTTCACCTTCTCCTTCTCCTTCTTCTGCTTTTTCTGATTCACCCTCCAGACTTCACCTTCTCCTTCTCCTTCTTCTACTTCTTCTGATTCACCCTCCAGACTTCACCTTCTCCTTCTCTTTCTTCTGCTTCTTCTGATTCACCCTCCAGACTTCACCTTCTCCTTCTCCTTCTTCTGATTCTTCTGATTCACCCTCCAGACTTCACCTTCTCCTTCTCCTTCTTCTGCTTCTTCTGATGCACCCTCCTGACTTCACCTTCTCCTTCTCCTTCTTCTACTTCTTCTGATTCACCCTCCTGACTTCACCTTCTCCTTCTCCTTCTTCTACTTCTTCTGCTTCCCCCTGCAGACTTCACCTTCTCCTTCTCCTTCTTCTACTTCTTCTGATTCACCCTTCAGACTTCACCTTCTGCTTCTCCTTTTTCTGCTTCTTCTGATTCACCCTCCAGACTTCACCTTCTCCTTCTCCTTATTCTGCTTCTTCTGATTCACCCTCCAGACTTCACCTTCTCCTTCTCCTTCTTCTGCTTCTTCTGATTCACCCTCCAGACTTCACCTTCTCCTTCTCCTTCTTCTGCTTCTTCTGATTCACCCTCCAGACTTCACCTTCTCCTTCTCCTTCTTCTGCTTTTTCTGATTCACCCTCCAGACTTCACCTTCTCCTTCTTCTACTTCTTCTGATGCACCCTCCAGACTTCACCTTCTCCTTCTCTTTCTTCTGCTTCTTCTGATTCACCCTCCAGACTTCACCTTCTCCTTCTCCTTCTTCTGATTCTTCTGATTCACCCTCCAGACTTCACCTTCTCCTTCTCCTTCTTCTGCTTCTTCTGATTCACCCTCCTGACTTCACCTTCTCCTTCTCCTTCTTCTACTTCTTCTGATTCACCCTCCTGACTTCACCTTCTCCTTCTCCTTCTTCTACTTCTTCTGCTTCCCCCTGCAGACTTCACCTTCTCCTTCTCCTTCTTCTACTTCTTCTGATTCACCCTCCAGACTTCACCTTCTCCTTCTCCTTCTTTTGCTTCTTCTGCTTCACACTCCAGACTTCACCTTCTCCTTCTCCTTCTTCTGCTTCTTCTGATTCACCCTCCTTACTTCACCTTCTCCTTCTCCTTCTTCTGCTTCTTCTGATTCACACTCCTGACTTCACCTTCTCCTTCTCCTTATTCTGCTTCTTCTGTTTCACCCTCCAGACTTCACCTTCTCCTTCTCCTTCTTCTGCTTCTTCTGATTCACCCTCCAGACTTCACCTTCTCCTTCTCCTTCTTCTGCTTCTTCTGATTCACCCTCCAGACTTCACCTTCTCCTTCTCCTTTTTCTACTTCTTCTGATTCACCCTCCAGACTTCACCTTCTCCTTCTCCTTCTTCTGCTTCTTCTGGTTCACCCTCCAGACTTCACCTTCTGCTTCTCCTTCGTCTACTTCTTCTGATTCACCCTCCAGACTACACCTTCTCCTTCTCCTTCTTCTACTTCTTCTGATTCACCCTCCAGACTTCACCTTCTCCTTCTCCTTCTTCTGTTTCTTCTGATTCACCCTCCAGACTTCACCTTCTCCTTCTCCTTCTTCGACTTCTTCTGATTCACCCTCCAGACTTCACCTTCTCCTTCTCCTTCTTCTACTTCTTCTGATTCACCCTCCAGACTTCACCTTCTCCTTCTCCTTCTTCTACTTCTTCTGCTTCTCCCTCCAGACTTCACCTTCTCCTTCTCCTTCTTCTGCTTCTTCTGATTCACCCTCCAGACTTCACCTTCTCCTTCTCTTTCTTCTGCTTCTTCTGATTCACCCTCCAGACTTCACCTTCTCCTTATCCTTCTTCTGTTTCTTCTGTTTCACCCTCCAGACTTCACCTTCTCCTTCTCCTTCTTCTGCTTCTTCTGATTCACCCTCCTGACTTCACCTTCTCCTTCTCCTTCTTCTACTTCTTCTGATTCACCCTCCTGACTTCACCTTCTCCTTCTCCTTCTTCTACTTCTTCTGCTTCACCCTCCAGACTTCACCTTCTCCTTCTCCTTCTTCTACTTCTTCTGATTCACCCTCCAGACTTCACCTTCTCCTTCTCCTTCTTTTGCTTCTTCTGCTTCACACTCCAGACTTCACCTTCTCCTTCTCCTTCTTCTGCTTCTTCTGATTCACCCTCCTTACTTCACCTTCTCCTTCTCCTTCTTCTGCTTCTTCTGATTCACCCTCCTGACTTCACCTTCTCCTTCTCCTTATTCTGCTTCTTCTGTTTCACCCTCCAGACTTCACCTTCTCCTTCTCCTTCTTCTGCTGCTTCTGATTCACCCTCCAGACTTCACCTTCTCCTTCTCCTTCTTCTGCTTCTTCTGATTCACCCTCCAGACTTCACCTTCTCCTTCTCCTTCTTCTACTTCTTCTGATTCACCCTCCAGACTTCCCCTTCTCCTTCTCCTTCTTCTACTTCTTCTGCTTCTCCCTCCAGACTTCACCTTCTCCTTCTCCTTCTTCTGCTTCTTCTGATTCACCCTCCAGACTTCACCTTCTCCTTCTCCTTCTTCTACTTCTTCTGATTCACCCTCCAGACTTCACCTTCTACTTCTCCTTCTTCTACTTCTTCTGATTCACCCTCCAGACTTCACCTTCTCCTTCTCCTTCTTCTACTTCTTCCGATGCACCCTCCTGACTTCACCTTCTCATTCTCCTTCTTCTGCTTCACCCTCCTGACTTCACCTTCTCCTTCTCCTTCTTCTACTTCTTCTGATTCACCCTCCAGACTTCACCTTCTCCTTCTCCTTCTTCTGCTTCCTCTGCTTCACCCTCCAGACTTCACCTTCTCCTTCTCCTTCTTCTGCTTCTTCTGCTTCGCCCTCCAGACATCACCTTCTCCTTCTCCTTCTTCTGCTTCTTCTGCTTCACCCTCCAGACTTCACCTTCTCCTTCTCCTTCTTCTGCTTCTTCTGCTTCACTCTCCTGACTTCACCTTCTCCTTCTCCTTCTTCTACTTCTTCTGATTCACCCTCCAGACTTCACCTTCTCCTTCTCCTTCTTCTGCTTCTTCTGCTTCACCCTCCAGACTTCACCTTCTCCTTCTCCTTCTTCTGCTTCTTCTGCTGCGCCCTCCAGACTTCACCTTCTCCTTCTCCTTTTTCTGCTTCTTCTGCTTCACCCTCCTGACTTCACCTTCTCCTTCTCCTTCTTCTACTTCTTCTGTTTCACCCCTGATGCACTATCAATTGCTACAAAAGACTGGAGATTGAGAAAGTAATAAACAGGCTTTTATTACCAAAGAACAGAGCATGCCTCTTGTGGTTGCCTGGTATCCAAAAGGGCTGGAGGCTTCTGAGCAGCGACCTTTATACCCAGCCATGAGGGTGGAGCCAGGGGCGGAGTCAGCTGAGGCATGCACAGACAAGTACAACAATATGCAAGAGTGAACAACAGTACTAACAGTGAACAACAATACTAACAACAGTGGTTTACCACATTCACCCCTTGTTTAGAATTGAGTCCGGCGGGGTGAAGTGCACTAAAAATTCGTGTACTGAAGTCTATCAGGAGGCCTTGTAAGCCGTCCTGAGCGTCGCAGCAGCGGCGGTGATGGTGCAGCATCCAATGGTGAACCCGGTGTCTCGTTCAGAGGAGGTGTAGCAGGTGGCGGACCCTGGGGCTGCTGCATGCCGTCTACAGGGGTCAGAGCATGGGTAATGGGAGGTAGCAATGGTGGTCTCTCAGAGGCACCCGAAGGTGCGAGGTCCCTTGCGGGGACTGTGTCCTGGGGGTAGGCAGGAGTAGCGGTGGGTGGCGAAGAGGGTGTTTCAGGAGCACCTGCAGGTGCGAGGTCTCGAATGGAGACTGTGTCCTCCCGCCCGTCCGGGTACACCACGTAAGCATACTGCGGGTTGGCGTGGAGGAGGCTCACCCTCTCGACCAGGGGGTCCGCCTTATGGGTCCTCACGTGCTTCCGCAGTAGGACGGGACCTGGAGAAGTCAGCCATGTTGGTAGCGAAATCCCCGACGTGGACTTCCTGGGGAAGGAGAACATTCTCTCGTGAGGAGTGGCATTGGTGGGTGTACAGAGCAGCGACCGAATGGAATGGAGCGCCGCAGGGAGGACCTCCTGCCAGCGGGAGGTCGGAAGGCCCTTAGATTTTAAGTTTAAAAGGACTGCCTTCCAGACTGTCGCATTCTCCCTTTCCACCTGGCCGTTACCCCGGGGGTTGTAGCTGGTGGTCCTGCTTGTAGCAATGCCTCTCGCGAGCAGGTACTGCCGAAGTTCGTCGCTCATAAAAGATGAGCCCCTGTCGCTATGGATATAGCTAGGGAAACCGAACAAGGCGAAGAGGTCATTCAGACATTTAATGACCGTGGTACTGGTCATGTCCGAGCAAGGGATGGCAAACGGGAAACGGGAGTACTCATCAATTATATTGAGGAAGTACACATTGCGGTCAGAGGAGGGGAGGGGCCCTTTAAAATCGATGCTCAGCCGCTCGAAGGGGCGCGTGGCTTTGATCAGGCACGCTCTGTCTGGCCTATAAAAATGCGGCTTGCACTCGGCACAGATCTGGCAGTTCCTGGTCATGGTCCTGACCTCCTCGATGGAGTAGGGCAGGTTACGGGATTTGATAAAATGGAAGAACCTGGTGACCCCCGGGTGGCAGAGGTCATTGTGGAGGGTCTGTAGCCTATCAACCTGCGCGTTGGCGCATGTACCACGTGATAGGGCATCTGGGGGCTCATTGAGTTTCCCGGGCCGGTACAAGATATCGTAATTGTAGGTGGAGAGTTCGATTCTCCACCTTAAGATCTTGTCATTCTTGATTTTGCCCCGCTGCTTATTATGAAACATAAAAGCCACTGAACGCTGGTCAGTGAGCAGGGTAAATCGTTTTCCGGCCAGGTAATGCCGCCAATGTCGCACGGCTTCCACAATGGCCTGGGCCTCCTTTTCGACAGAGGAGTGTCGAATCTCGGGGCCCTGGAGGGTCCTTGAGAAAAAGGCCACGGGTCTCCCCGCCTGGTTAAGGGTTGCAGCTAGGGCAAAGTCGGATGCGTCGCTCTCCACTTGAAAAGGAAGGGACTCATCCACAGCGTGCATTGTGGCCTTCGCAATGTCTCCTTTTATGAGAGTGAAGGCTGCACAGGCCTCTGCTGTCAGGGGGAAGGAGGCGGACTTGATGAGGGGTCGGGCTTTATCCGCATAGTTGGGCACCCACTGAGCATAGTAAGAGAAAAACCCCAGGCATCTCTTCAGTGCTTTCTGGCAGTGGGGGAGGGGGAGCTCCATAAAGGGACGCATTCTATCGGGGTCTGGGCCGATGACTCCGTTCTCCACTACGCAGCCAAGAATAGCGAGGCGCGTAGTACGAAACATACATTTGTCTTTGTTGTATGTGAGATTCAGCCGCTGGGCCGTCCGGAGGAATTTCTCTAGATTAACGTCGTGGTCCTGCTGGTCGTGGCCGCAGATGGTGACGTTGTCTAGATATGGGAAAGTGGCCTGGAGCGCGTTCTGGTCAACCATCCGGTCCATCTCCCGTTGGAAGACAGAAACTCCGTTGGTGACGCCGAAGGGAACTCTGAGAAAGTGATAGAGCCGACCGTCAGCTTCAAAAGCTGTGTACTGGCGGTCCTCAGCCCTGATGGGGAGCTGGTGGTATGCCGACTTCAGATCAATCGTCGAGAACACCCGGTATTGTGCTATCTGATTGACCATGTCAGATATGCGGGGGAGTGGGTATGCATCTAGTTGGGTGTAGCGATTGATCGTCTGGCTGTAGTCAATAACTGGGCGCTGTTTTTCGCCAGTCTTCACTACCACCACTTGTGCTCGCCATGGGCTGGTGCTACTTTCAATAATCCCTTCCTTCAGGAGTCTCGCTACCTCGGATTTAATGAAGCTCCTATCCCCAACACTGTAACGCCTGCTTTTGGTAGCGATGGGCTTACAGTCGCGGGTGAGGTTAGCGAACAAGGAGGGGGGGGAACTTTAAGGGTGGAGAGGCTGCAAATGGTGCACGGCGGGCGATTTAAAAGCTGCTGGCTGCAGACTGTGAGTGGGGGGAGGGGTCCGTCATACGCTAATGTGACACTCTTAAGGTGGCACTGAAAATCCAACCCCAGTAGAACGGCAGCGCAGAGATGGGGCAGGACCAGAAGTTTAAAATTTTTGTATTCTGTGCCCCTTACTGAAAGGGTCACTACACAGTAGCCACCGACGTCCGCTGACTGGGCTTTGGAAGCCAAAGAGATCCGATGGCGCGTCGGCAGGACCGGGAGAGAGTAACTGCGCACCGTGTCGGGGTGGATAAAGCTCTCCGTGCTCCCGCTGTCAAAAAGGCAGGTAGTGGCGCGGCCGTTTACCGTAATATCCATCATGGACCTGGACAGTTGATGAGGGAGAGATTGGTCCAGCGTCACGGAGGCCAGCGTATGGTCGAGCGAGTCGATGTGGTCGTCAGATGAGGCGGTGGTTGAGTCCGGCTCCCCCGTGGTTGAAGTCGGAGGCGTCCAAGATGGCTGACAAAATGGCGGCGCCCACGGTCCCGATCCCCACGCGGCTGGGGGAGCCCAAGATGGCGGACAAGATGGCTGCACCCACGGTTTGCACGCAGCGCTGCTGGCGTTAGCGGTCTTCCCTTTGCAGGCGCTAACGTAGTGACCTTTCTTCCCGCAGCCGGAGCAGGTAGCATTCTTCGCGGGGCAGCGTGCTCTAGGGTGTTTAGCTTGGCCACAAAAATAGCATTTTTGTGCCTTGGACATCGCTGCAGCAGTCGGAGGTGGCGGTCCCATGGCCCAAGATTGCGGCGTCCACGGCGCGGGGCGATGAGGGGAGAAAGCGTCCATATTTCTGTGGGCCGCGTCGAGCGAGAGCGCGAGGGACACTGCCTTTGTCAGGTCTATTTCACCCTTCTCCAGCAGCCTCTGCCGGGAGTAGTCGGACCTTAGACCCGCAACGAAAGCGTCTCGTATCAATCCCTCCGCATGTGCCGCGGCCGATACTTCCTTGCAGTCGCAGCCGCGTCCGAGTACCCGCAGTGCCCGTAGGAAGGCTTCCACCGATTCCCCGGGCTGCTGTCTGCGAGATCTTAAAAGGTGCCTGGCATAGACCGTGTTAACCGGGCGTGCATACTGCCCTTTCAGTAGGTCGATAGCCGCCGCGTAGGTCGTCGCATCTTGGATTAAAGTATAGACTTGGTGGCTCACCTTCGAGGCCAGGATTTTCAGTTTATTTTCATCAAGAGTCACGGTCGAGGCTTCCAGATACGCCTCAAAGCAACGCAGCCATTGTGCGAATTTAGTCGACGAACCCGCTTCTTGGGGGTCTAGGTCCAGGCATGTTGGTCTGAGGGCTCGCAGCAGCGCCTGCTGCTCAGCGTTTTGCGCCATCGGTTGATCAGCATCCGCAGCCAACATTTAACTTTGGTAATAAAATTGATGCACTATCAATTGCTACAAAAGACTGGAGATTGAGAAAGTAATAAAAAGGCTTTTATTACCAAAGAACAGAGCATGCCTCTTGTGGTTGCCTGGTATCCAAAAGGGCTGGAGGCTTCTGAGCAGCGACCTTTATACCCAGCCATGAGGGTGGAGCCAGGGGCGGAGTCAGCTGAGGCATGCACAGACAAGTACAACAATATGCAAGAGTGATCAACAGTACTAACAGTGAACAACAATACTAACAACAGTGGTTTACCACAACCCCCCTGACTTCACCTGCTCCTTCTCCTTCTTCTGCTTCTTCTGATTCACCCTCCTAACTTTACCTTCTCCTTCTCCTTCTTCTGCTTCTTCTGATTCACTCTCCTGACTTCACCTTCTCCTTCTCCTTCTTCTGCTTCTTCTAATTCACCCTCCAGACTTCACCTACTCCTTCTCCTTCTTCTGCTTCTTCTGATTCACCCTCCAGACTTCACCTTCTCCTTCTCCTTCTTCTGCTTCTTCTGATTGACCCTCCAGACCTCACCTTCTCCTTCTCCTTCTTCTACTTCTTCTGATTCACCCTCCAGACTTCATCTTCTCCTTCTCCTTCTTCTGCTTCTTCTGATTCACCCTCCAGACTTCACCTTCTCCTTCTCCTTCTTCTGCTTCTTCTGATTCACCCTCCAGACTTCACCTTCTCCTTCTCCTTCTTCTACTTCTTCTGATTCACCCTCCTGACTTCACCTTCTCCTTCTCCTTCTTCTGCTTCTTCTGCTTCACCCTCCAGACTTCACCTTCTCCTGCTCTTTCTTCTGCTTCTTCTGCTTCACCCTCCACACTTCACCTTCTCCTTCTCCTTCTTCTGCTTCTTCTGCTTCACCCTCCTGACTTCACCTTCTCCTTCTCCTTCTTCTACTTCTTCTGATTCACCCTCCAGACTTCACCTTCTCCTTCTCCTTCTTCTGCTTCTTCTGCTTCACCCTCCAGACTTCACCTTCTCCTTCTCCTTCTTCTGCTTCTTCTGCTTCGCCCTCCAGACTTCACCTTCTCCTTCTCCATCTTCTGCTTCTTCTGCTTCACTCTCCTGACTTCACCTTCTCCTTCTCCTTCTTCTACTTCTTCTGATTCACCCTCCAGACTTCACCTTCTCCTTCTCCTTCTTCTGCTTCTTCTGCTTCACCCTCTAGACTTCAACTTCTCCTTCTCCTTCTTCTGCTTCTTCTGCTGCGCCCTCCAGACTTCTCCTTCTCCTTCTCCTTCTTCTGCTTCTTCTGCTTCACCGTCCTGACTTCACCTTCTCCTTCTCCTTCTTCTACTTCTTCTGCTTCACCCCCCTGACTTCACCTGCTCCTTCTCCTTCTTCTGCTTCTTCTGATTCACCCTCCTAACTTCACCTTCTCCTTCTCCTTCTTCTGCTTCTTCTGATTCACCCTCCTGACTTCACCTTCTCCTTCTCCTTCTTCTGCTTCTTCTGATTCACCCTCCAGACTTCACCTTCTCCTTCACCTTCTTCTGCTTCTTCTGTTTCACCCTCCAGACTTCACCTTCTCCTTCTCCTTCTTCTGCTTCTTCTGATTCACCCTCCAGACTTCATCTTCTCCTTCTCCTTCTCCTGCTTCTTCTGATTCACCCTCCAGACTTCACCTTCTCCTTCTCCTTCTTCTGCTTCTTCTGATTCACCCTCCAGACTTCACCTTCTCCTTCTCCTTCTTCTACTTCTTCAGATTCACCTCCAGTCTTCACCTTCTCCTTCTCCTTCTTCTGTTTCTTCTGCTTCACCCTCCAGACTTCACCTTCTCCTTCTCTTTCTTCTGCTTCTTCTGATTCACCCTCCAGGCTTCACCCTCTCCTTCTCCTTCTTCTGATTCTTCTGATTCACCCTCCAGACTTCACCTTCTCCTTCTCCTTCTTCTGCTTCTTCTGATTCACCCTCCAGACTTCACCTTCTCCTTCTCCTTCTTCTGCTTCTTCTGATTCACCCTCCAGACTTCATCTTCTCCTTCTCCTTCTTCTGCTTCTTCTGATTCACCCTCCAGACTTCACCTTCTCCTTCTCCTTCTTCTGCTTCTTCTGATTCACCCTCCAGACTTCACTTTCTCCTTCTCCTTCTTCTACTTCTTCTGATTCACCCTCCAGACTTCACCTTCTCCTTCTCCTTCTTCTACTTCGTCAGATTCACCCTCCAGTCTTCACCTTCTCCTTCTCGTTCTTCTGTTTCTTCTGCTTCACCCTCCAGACTTCACCTTCTCCTTCTCTTTCTTCTGCTTCTTCTGATTCACCCTCCAGACTTCAACTTCTCCTTCTCCTTCTTCTGATTCTTCTGATTCACCCTCCAGACTTCACCTTCTCCTTCTCCTTCTTCTGCTTCTTCTGATTCACCCTCCTGACTTCACCTTCTCCTTCTCCTTCTTCTACTTCTTCTGATTCACCCTCCTGACTTCACCTTCTCCTTCTCCTTCTTCTACTTCTTCTGCTTCACCCTCCAGACTTCACCTTCTCCTTCTCCTTCTTCTACTTCTTCTGATTCACCCTCCAGACTTCACATTCTCCTTCTCCTTCTTTTGCTTCTTCTGCTTCACACTCCAGACTTCACCTTCTCCTTCTCCTTCTTCTGCTTCTTCTGATTCACCCTCCTTACTTCACCTTCTCCTTCTCCTTCTTCTGCTTCTTCTGATTCACCCTCCTGACTTCACCTTCTCCTTCTCCTTATTCTGCTTCTTCTGTTTCACCCTCCAGACTTCACCTTCTCCTTCTCCTTCTTCTGCTTCTTCTGATTCACCCTCCAGACTTCACCTTCTCCTTCTCCTTCTTCTGCTTCTTCTGATTCACCCTCCAGACTTCACCTTCTCCTTCTCCTTCTTCTACTTCTTCTGATTCACCCTCCAGACTTCACCTTCTCCTTCTCCTTCCTCTGCTTCTTCTGATTCACCCTCCAGACTTCACCTTCTCCTTCTCCTTCGTCTACTTCTTCTGATTCACCCTCCAGACTACACCTTCTCCTTCTCCTTCTTCTACTTCTTCTGATTCACCCTCCAGACTTCACCTTCTCCTTCTCCTTCTTCTGTTTCTTCTGATTCACCCTCCAGACTTCACCTTCTCCTTCTCCTTCTTCTACTTCTTCTGATTCACACTCCAGACTTCACCTTCTCCTTCTCCTTCTTCTACTTCTTCTGATTCACCCTCCAGACTTCACCTTCTCCTTCTCCTTCTTCTACTTCTTCTGCTTCTCCCTCCAGACTTCACCTTCTCCTTCTCCTTCTTCTGCTTCTTCTGATTCACCCTCCAGACTTCACCTTCCCCTTCTCCTTCTTCTACTTCTTCTGATTCACCCTCCAGACTTCACCTTCTCCTTCTCCTTCTTCTACTTCTTCTGATTCACCCTCCAGACTTCACCTTCTCCTTCTCCTTCTTCTACTTCTTCCGATTCACCCTCCTGACTTCACCTTCTCCTTCTCCTTCTTCTGCTTCTTCTGCTTCACCCTCCTGACTTCACCTTCTCCTTCTCCTTCTTCTACTTCTTCTGATTCACCCTCCAGACTTCACCTTCTCCTTCTCCTTCTTCTGCTTCTTCTGCTTCACCCTCCAGACTTCACCTTCTCCTTCTCCTTCTTCTGCTTCTTCTGATTCGCCCTCCAGACATCACCTTCTCCTTCTCCTTCTTCTGCTTCTTCTGCTTCACCCTCCAGACTTCACCTTCTCCTTCTCCTTCTTCTGCTTCTTCTGCTGCGCCCTCCAGACTTCACCTTCTCCTTCTCCTTCTTCTGCTTCTTCTGCTTCACCCTCCTGACTTCACCTTCTCCTTCTCCTTCTTCTACTTCTTCTGTTTCTCCCCCCTGACTTCACCTGCTCCTTCTCCTTCTTCTGCTTCTTCTGATTCACCATCCTAACTTTACCTTCTCCTTCTCCTTCTTCTGCTTCTTCTGATTCACCCTCCTGACTTCACCTTCTCCTTCTCCTTCTTCTGCTTCTTCTAATTCACCCTCCAGACTTCACCTTCTCCTTCTCCTTCTTCTGCTTCTTCTGATTCACTCTCCAGACTTCACCTTCTCCTTCTCCTTCTTCTGCTTCTTCTGATTGACCCTCCAGACCTCACCTTCTCCTTCTCCTTCTTCTACTTCTTCTGATTCACCCTCCAGACTTCATCTTCTCCTTCTCCTTCTTCTGCTTCTTCTGATTCACCCTCCAGACTTCACCTTCTCCTTCTCCTTCTTCTGCTTCTTCTGATTCACCCTCCAGACTTCACCTTCTCCTTCTCCTTCTTCTACTTCTTCTGATTCACCCTCCTGACTTCACCTTCTCCTTCTCCTTCTTCTGCTTCTTCTGCTTCACCCTCCAGACTTCACCTTCTCCTGCTCCTTCTTCTGCTTCTTCTGCTTCACCCTCCAGACTTCACCTTCTCCTTCTCCTTCTTCTGCTTCTTCTGCTTCACCCTCCTGACTTCACCTTCTCCTTCTCCTTCTTCTACTTCTTCTGATTCACCCTCCAGACTTCACCTTCTCCTTCTCCTTCTTCTGCTTCTTCTGCTTCACCCTCCAGACTTCACCTTCTCCTTCTCCTTCTTCTGCTTCTTCTGCTTCGCCCTCCAGACTTCACCTTCTCCTTCTCCATCTTCTGCTTCTTCTGCTTCACTCTCCTGACTTCACCTTCTCCTTCTCCTTCTTCTACTTCTTCTGATTCACCCTCCAGACTTCACCTTCTCCTTCTCCTTCTTCTGCTTCTTCTGCTTCACCCTCCAGACTTCAGCTTCTTCTTCTCCTTCTTCTGCTTCTTCTGCTGCGCCCTCCAGACTTCACCTTCTCCTTCTCCTTCTTCTGCTTCTTCTGCTTCACCGTCCTGACTTCACCTTCTCCTTCTCCTTCTTCTACTTCTTCTGCTTCACCCCCCTGACTTCACCTGCTCCTTCTCCTTCTTCTGCTTCTTCTGATTCACCCTCCTGACTTCACCTTCTCCTTCTCCTTCTTCTGCTTCTTCTGATTCACCCTCCAGACTTCACCTTCTCCTTCTCCTTCTTCTGCTTCTTCTGTTTCACCCTCCAGACTTCACCTTCTCCTTCTCCTTCTTCTGCTTCTTCTGATTCACCCTCCAGACTTCATCTTCTCCTTCTCCTTCTTCTGCTTCTTCTGATTCACCCTCCAGACTTCACCTTCTCCTTCTCCTTCTTCTGCTTCTTCTGCTTCACCCTCCAGACTTCACCTTCTCCTTCTCCTTCTTCTACTTCTTCTGATTCACCCTCCAGACTTCACCTTCTCCTTCTCCTTCTTCTACTTCTTCAGATTCACCCTCCAGTCTTCACCTTCTCCTTCTCCTTCTTCTGTTTCTTCTGCTTCACCCTCCAGACTTCACCTTCTCCTTCTCTTTCTTCTGCTTCTTCTGATTCACCCTCCAGATTTCAACTTCTCCTTCTCCTTCTTCTGATTCTTCTGATTCACCCTCCAAACTTCACCTTCTCCTTCTCCTTCTTCTGTTTCTTCTGATTCACCCTCCAGACTTCACCTTCTCCTTCTCCTTCTTCTGCTTCTTCTGATTCACCCTCCAGACTTCATCTTCTCCTTCTCCTTCTTCTGCTTCTTCTGATTCACCCTCCAGACTTCACCTTCTCCTTCTCCTTCTTCTGCTTCTTCTGATTCACCCTCCAGACTTCACCTTCTCCTTCTCCTTCTTCTACTTCTTCTGATTCACCCTCCAGACTTCAACTTCTCCTTCTCCTTCTTCTACTTCTTCAGATTCACCCTCCAGTCTTCACCTTCTCCTTCTCCTTCTTCTGTTTCTTCTGCTTCACCCTCCAGACTTCACCTTCTCCTTCTCTTTCTTCTGCTTCTTCTGATTCACCCTCCAGACTTCACCTTCTCCTTCTCCTTCTTCTGATTCTTCTGATTCACCCTCCAGACTTCACCTTCTCCTTCTCCTTCTTCTGCTTCTTCTGATTCACCCTCCTGACTTCACCTTCTCCTTCTCCTTCTTCTACTTCTTCTGATTCACCCTCCTGACTTCACCTTCTCCTTCTCCTTCTTCTACATCTTCTGCTTCACCCTCCAGACTTCACCTTCTCCTTCTCCTTCTTTTACTTCTTCTGATTCACCCTCCAGACTTCACCTTCTCCTTCTCCTTCTTTTGCTTCTTCTGCTTCACACTCCAGACTTCACCTTCTCCTTCTCCTTCTTCTGCTTCTTCTGATTCACCCTCCTTACTTCACCTTCTCCTTCTCCTTCTTCTGCTTCTTCTGATTCACCCTCCTGACTTCACCTTCTCCTTCTCCTTATTCTGCTTCTTCTGTTTCACCCTCCAGATTTCACCTTCTCCTTCTCCTTCTTCTGCTTCTTCTGATTCACCCTCCAGACTTCACCTTCTCCTTCTCCTTCTTCTGCTTCTTCTGATTCACCCTCCAGACTTCCCCTTCCCCTTCTCCTTCTTCTACTTCTTCTGATTCAACCTCCAGACTTCACCTTCTCCTTCTCCTTCTTCTGCTTCTTCTGATTCACCCTCCAGACTTCACCTTCTCCTTCTCCTTCGTCTACTTCTTCTGATTCACCCTCCAGACAACACCTTCTCCTTCTCCTTCTTCTACTTCTTCTGATTCACCCTCCAGACTTCACCTTCTCCTTCTCCTTCTTCTGTTTCTTCTGATTCACCCTCCAGACTTCACCTTCTCCTTCTCCTTCTTCTACTTCTTCTGATTCACCCTCCAGACTTCACCTTCTCCTTCTCCTTCTTCTACTTCTTCTGATTCACCCTCCAGACTTCACCTTCTCCTTCTCCTTCTTCTACTTCTTCTGCTTCTCCCTCCAGACTTCACCTTCTCCTTCTCCTTCTTCTGCTTCTTCTGATTCACCCTCCAGACTTCACCTTCTCATTCTCCTTCTTCTACTTCTTCTGATTCACCCTCCAGACTTCACCTTCTCCTTCTCCTTCTTCTGCTTCTTCTGCTTCACCCTCCAGACTTCACCTTCTCCTTCTCTTTCTTCTGCTTCTTCTGCTTCGCCCTCCAGACATCACCTTCTCCTTCTCCTTCTCCTTCTTCTGCTTCTTCTTCTTCACCCTCCAGACTTCACCTTCTCCTTCTCCTTCTTCTGCTTCTTCTGCTTCACTCTCCTGACTTCACCTTCTCCTTCACCTTCTTCTACTTCTTCTGATTCACCCTCCAGACTTCACCTTCTCCTTCTCCTTCTTCTGCTTCTTCTGCTTCACCCTCCAGACTTCACCTTCTCCTTCTCCTTCTTCTGCTTCTTCTGCTGCGCCCTCCAGACTTCACCTTCTCCTTCTCCTTCTTCTGCTTCTTCTGCTTCACCCTCCTGACTTCACCTTCTCCTTCTCCTTCTTCTACTTCTTCTGCTTCACCCCCCTGACTTCACCTGCTCATTCTCCTTCTTCTGCTTCTTCTGATTCACCCTCCTAACTTTACCTTCTCCTTCTCCTTCTTCTGCTTCTTCTGATTCACCCTCCTGACTTCACCTTCTCCTTCTCCTTCTTCTGCTTCTTCTAATTCACCCTCCAGACTTCACCTTCTCCTTGTCCTTCTTCTGCTTCTTCTGATTCACCCTCCAGACTTCACCTTCTCCTTCTCCTTCTTCTGCTTCTTCTGATTGACCCTCCAGACCTCACCTTCTCCTTCTCCTTCTTCTACTTCTTCTGATTCACCCTCCAGACTTCATCTTCTCCTTCTCCTTCTTCTGCTTCTTCTGATTCACCCTCCAGACTTCACCTTCTCCTTCTCCTTCTTCTGCTTCTTCTGCTTCACCCTCCTGACTTCACCTTCTCCTTCTCCTTCTTCTACTTCTTCTGATTCACCCTCCAGACTTCACCTTCTCCTTCTCCTTCTTCTGCTTCTTCTGCTTCACCCTCCAGACTTCACCTACTCCTTCTCCTTCTTCTGCTTCTTCTGCTTCGCCCTCCAGACTTCACCTTCTCCTTCTCCATCTTCTGCTTCTTCTGCTTCACTCTCCTGACTTCACCTTCTCCTTCTCCTTCTTCTACTTCTTCTGATTCACCCTCCAGACTTCACCTTCTCCTTCTCCTTCTTCTGCTTCTTCTGCTTCACCCTCCAGACTTCAGCTTCTCCTTCTCCTTCTTCTGCTTGTTCTGCTGCGCCCTCCAGACTTCACCTTCTCCTTCTCCTTCTTCTGCTTCTTCTGCTTCACCGTCCTGACTTCACCTTCTTCTTCTCCTTCTTCTACTTCTTCTGCTTCACCCTCCTGACTTCACCTTCTCCTTCTCCTTCTTCTGCTTCTTCTGATTCACCCTCCAGACTTCACCTTCTCCTTCTCCTTCTTCTGCTTCTTCTGATTCACCCTCCAGACTTCACCTTCTCCTTCTCCTTCTTCTGCTTCTTCTGATTCACCCTCCAGACTTCATCTTCTCCTTCTCCTTCTTCTGCTTCTTCTGATTCACCCTCCAGACTTCACCTTCTCCTTCTCCTTCTTCTGCTTCTTTTTATTCACCCTCCAGACTTCACCTTCTCCTTCTCCTTCTTCTTCTTCTTCTGATTCACCCTCCAGACTTCACCTTCTCCTTCTCCTTCTTATACTTCTTCAGATTCACCCTCCAGTCTTCACCTTCTCCTTCTCCTTCTTCTGTTTCTTCTGCTTCACCCTCCAGACTTCACCTTCTTCTTCTCTTTCTTCTGCTTCTTCTGATTCACCCTCCAGACTTCACCTTCTCCTTCTCCTTCTTCTGATTCTTCTGATTCACCCTCCAGACTTCACCTTCTCCTTCTCCTTCTTCTGCTTCTTCTGATTCACCCTCCTGACTTCACCTTCTCCTTCTCCTTCTTCTACTTCTTCTGATTCACCCTCCTGACTTCACCTTCTCCTTCTCCTTCTTCTACTTCTTCTGCTTCACCCTCCAGACTTCACCTTCTCCTTCTCCTTCTTCTACTTCTTCTGATTCACCCTCCAGACTTCACCTTCTCCTTCTCCTTCTTCTGCTTCTTCTGATTCACCCTCCAGACTTCACCTTCTCCTTCTCCTTATTCTGCTTCTTCTGATTCACCCTCCAGACTTCACCTTCTCCTTCTCCTTCTTCTGCTTCTTCTGATTCACCCTCCAGACTTCACCTTCTCCTTCTCCTTCTTCTGCTTCTTCTGATTCACCCTCCAGACTTCACCTTCTCCTTCTCCTTCTTCTGCTTCTTCTGATTCACCCTCCAGACTTCACCTTCTCCTTCTCCTTCTTCTACTCCTTCTGATTCACCCTCCAGACTTCACCTTCTCCTTCTCCTTCTTCTGCTTCTTCTGATTCACCCTCCAGACTTCACCTTCTCCTTCTCCTTATTCTGCTTCTTCTGATTCACCCTCCAGACTTCACCTTCTCCTTCTCCTTCTTCTGCTTCTTCTGATTCACCCTGCAGACTTCACCTTCTCCTTCTCCTTCTTCTGCTTCTTCTGATTCACCCTCCAGACTTCACCTTCTCCTTCTCCTTCTTCTGCTTCTTCTGATTCACCCTCCAGACTTCACCTTCTCCTTCTCCTTCTTCTACTCCTTCTGATTCACCCTCCAGACTTCACCTTCTCCTTCTCCTTCTTCTGCTTCTTCTGATTCACCCTCCAGACTTCACCTTCTCCTTCTCCTTATTCTGCTTCTTCTGATTCACCCTCCAGACTTCACCTTCTCCTTCTCCTTCTTCTGCTTCTTCTGATTCACCCTGCAGACTTCACCTTCTCCTTCTCCTTCTTCTGCTTCTTCTGATTCACCCTCCAGACTTCACCTTCTCCTTCTCCTTCTTCTGCTTCTTCTGATTCACCCTCCAGACTTCACCTTCTCCTTCTCCTTCTTCTACTTCTTCTGCTTCACCCTCCAGACTACACCTTCTCCTTCTCCTTCTTCTACTTCTTCTGATTCACCCTCCAGACTTCACCTTCTCCTTCTCCTTCTTCTGCTTCTTCTGATTCACCCTCCAGACTTCACCTTCTCCTTCTCCTTATTCTGCTTCTTCTGATTCACCCTCCAGACTTCACCTTCTCCTTCTCATTCTTCTGCTTCTTCTGATTCACCCTCCAGACTTCACCTTCTCCTTCTCCTTCTTCTGCTTCTTCTGATTCACCCTCCAGACTTCACCTTCTCCTTCTCCTTCTTCTACTTCTTATGATTCACCCTACAGACTTCACCTTCTCCTTCTCCTTCTTCTGCTTCTTCTGATTCACCCTCCTGACTTCACCTTCTCCTTCTCCTTCTTCTACATCTTCTGATTCACCCTCCTGACTTCACCTTCTCCTTCTCCTTCTTCTACTTCTTCTGCTTCACCCTCCAGACTTCACCTTCTCCTTCTCCTTCTTCTACTTCTTCTGATTCACCCTCCAGACTTCACCTTCTCCTTCTCCTTCTTCTACTTATTCTGATTCACCCTCCAGACTTCACCTTCTCCTTCTCCTTCTTCTACTTCTTCTGATTCACCCTCCAGACTTCACCTTCTCCTTCTCCTTATTCTGCTTCTTCTGAATCACCCTCCAGACTTCACCTTCTCCTTCTCCTTCTTCTGCTTCTTCTGATTCACCCTCCAGACTTCACCTTCTCCTTCTCCTTCTTCTGCTTCTTCTGATTCACCCTCCAGACTTCACCTTCTCCTTCTCCTTCTTCTACTTCTTCTGATTCACCCTCCAGACTTCACCTTCTACATCTCCTTCTTCTGCTTCTTCTGATTCACCCTCCAGACTTCACCTTCTCCTTCTCCTTCGTCTACTTCTTCTGATTCACCCTCCAGACTTCACCTTCTCCTTCTCCTTCTTCTGCTTCTTCTGATTCACCCTCCAGACTTCACCTTCTCCTTCTCCTTCTTCTACTTCTTCTGATTCACCTTCCAGACTTCACCTTCTCCTTCTCTTTCTTCTGCTTCTTCTGATTCACCCTCCAGACTTCACCTTCTCCTTCTCCTTCTTCTGATTGTTCTGCTCCACCCTCCAGACTTCACCTTCTCCTTCTCCTTCTTCTGCTTCGTCTGCTTCACTCTCCTGACTTCACCTTCTCCTTCACCTTCTTCTACTTCTTCTGATTCACCCTCCAGACTTCACCTTCTCCTTCTCCTTCTTCTGCTTCTTCTTCTTCACCCTCCAGACTTCACCTTCTCCTTCTCCTTCTTCTGCTTCTTCTGCTGCGCCCTCCAGACTTCACCTTCTCCTTCTCCTTCTTCTGCTTCTTCTGCTTCACCCTCCTGACTTCACCTTCTCCTTCTCCTTCTTCTACTTCTTCTGCTTCACCCCGCTGACTTCACCTGCTCCTTCTCCTTCTTCTGCTTCTTCTGATTCACCCTCCTAACTTTACCTTCTCCTTCTCCTTCTTCTGCTTCTTCTGATTCACCCTGCTGACTTCACCTTCTCCTTCTCCTTCTTCTGCTTCTTCTAATTCACCCTCCAGACTTCACCTTCTCCTTGTCCTTCTTCTGCTTCTTCTGATTCACCCTCCAGACTTCACCTTCTCCTTCTCCTTCTTCTGCTTCTTCTGATTGACCCTCCAGACCTCACCTTCTCCTTCTCCTTCTTTTACTTCTTCTGATTCACCCTCCAGACTTCATCTTCTCCTTCTCCTTCTTCTGCTTCTTCTGATTCACCCTCCAGACTTCACCTTCTCCTTCTCCTTCTTCTGCTTCTTCTGATTCACCCTCCAGACTTCACCTTCTCCTTCTCCTTCTTCTAATTCTTCTGATTCACCCTCCTGACTTCACCTTCTCCTTCTCCTTCTTCTGCTTCTTCTGCTTCACCCTCCAGACTTCACCTTCTCCTGCTCCTTCTTCTGCTTCTTCTGCTTCACTCTCCAGACTTCACCTTCTGCTTCTCCTTCTTCTGCTTCTTCTGCTTCACCCTCCTGACTTCACCTTCTCCTTCTACTTCTTCTACTTCTTCTGATTCACCCTCCAGACTCCACCTTCTCCTTCTCCTTCTTCTGCTTCTTCTGCTTCACCCTCCAGACTTCACCTTCTCCTTCTCCTTCTTCTGCTTCTTCTGCTTCGCCCTCCAGACTTCACCTTCTCCTTCTCCATCTTCTGCTTCTTCTGCTTCACTCTCCTGACTTCAGCTTCTCCTTCTCCTTCTTCTGCTTCTTCTGATTCACCCTCCAGACTTCACCTTCTCCTTCTCCTTCTTCTGCTTCTTCTGCTTCACCCTCCAGACTTCAGCTTCTCCTTCTCCTTCTTCTGCTTCTTCTGCTGCGCCCTCCAGACTTCACCTTCTCCTTCTCCTTCTTCTGCTTCTTCTGCTTCACCGTCCTGACTTCACCTTCTCCTTCTCCTTCTTCTACTTCTTCTGCTTCACCCCCCTGACTTCACCTGCTCCTTCTCCTTCTTCTGCTTCTTCTGATTCACCCTCCTAACTACACCTTCTCCTTCTCCTTCTTCTGCTTCTTCTGATTCACCCTCCTGACTTCACCTTCTCCTTCTCCTTCTTCTGCTTCTTCTGATTAACCCTCCAGACTTCACCTTCTCCTTCTCCTTCTTCTGCTTCTTCTGATTCACCCTCCAGGCTTCACCTTCTCCTTCTCCTTCTTCTGCTTCTTCTGATTCACCCTCCAGACTTCATCTTCTCCTTCTCTTTCTTCTGCTTCTTCTGATTCACCCTCCAGACTTCACCTTCTCCTTCTCCTTCTTCTGCTTCTTCTGATTCACCCTCCAGACTTCACCTTCTCCTTCTCCTTCTTCTACTTCTTCTGATTCACCCTCCAGACTTCAACTTCTCCTTCTCCTTCTTATACTTCTTCAGATTCACCCTCCAGTCTTCACCTTCTCCTTCTCCTTCTTCTGTTTCTTCTGCTTCACCCTCCAGACTTCACCTTCTTCTTCTCTTTTTTCTGCTTCTTCTGATTCACCCTTCAGACTTCACCTTCTCCTTCTCCTTCTTCTGATTCTTCTGATTCACCCTCCAGACTTCACCTTCTCCTTCTCCTTCTTCTGCTTCTTCTGATTCACCCTCCTGACTTCACCTTCTCCTTCTCCTTCTTCTACTTCTTCTGATTCACCCTCCTGACTTCACCTTCTCCTTCTCCTTCTTCTACTTCTTCTGCTTCACCCTCCAGACTTCACCTTCTCCTTCTCCTTCTTCTACTTCTTCTGATTCACCCTCCAGACTTCACCTTCTCCTTCTCCTTCTTCTGCTTCTTCTGATTCACCCTCCAGACTTCACCTTCTCTTTTCCTTATTCTGCTTCTTCTGATTCACCCTCCAGACTTCACCTTCTCCTTCTCCTTCTTCTGCTTCTTCTGATTCACCCTCCAGACTTCACCTTCTCCTTCTCCTTCTTCTGCTTCTTCTGATTCACCCTCCAGACTTCACCTTCTCCTTCTCCTTCTTCTGCTTCTTCTGATTCACCCCCCAGACTTCAACTTCTCCTTCTCCTTCTTCTACTCCTTCTGATTCACCCTCCAGACTTCACCTTCTCCTTCTCCTTCTTCTGCTTCTTCTGATTCACCCTCCAGACTTCACCTTCTCCTTCTCCTTATTCTGCTTCTTCTGATTCACCCTCCAGACTTCACCTTCTCCTTCTCCTTCTTCTGCTTCTTCTGATTCACCCTGCAGACTTCACCTTCTCCTTCTCCTTCTTCTGCTTCTTCTGATTCACCCTCCAGACTTCACCTTCTCCTTCTCCTTCTTCTGCTTCTTCTGATTCACCCTCCAGACTTCACCTTCTCCTTCTCCTTCTTCTACTTCTTCTGATTCACCCTCCAGACTTCACCTTCTCCTTCTCCTTCTTCTGCTTCTTCTGATTCACCCTCCAGACTTCACCTTCTCCTTATCCTTCTTCTACTTCTTCTGCTTCACCCTCCAGACTACACCTTCTCCTTCTCCTTCTTCTACTTCTTCTGATTCACCCTCCAGACTTCACCTTCTTCTGCTTCTTCTGATTCACCCTCCAGACTTCACCTTCTCCTTCTCCTTATTCTGCTTCTTCTGATTCACCCTCCAGACTGCACCTTCTCCTTCTCCTTCTTCTGCTTCTTCTGCTGCGCCCTCCAGACTTCACCTTCTCCTTCTCCTTCTTCTGCTTCTTCTGCTTCACCCTCCTGACTTCACCTTCTCCTTCTCCTTTTTCTACTTCTTCTGCTTCACCCCGCTGACTTCACCTGCTCCTTCTCCTTCTTCTGCTTCTTCTGATTCACCCTCCTAACTTTACCTTCTCCTTCTCCTTCTTCTGCTTCTTCTGATTCACCCTCCTGACTTCACCTTCTCCTTCTCCTTCTTCTGCTTCTTCTAATTCACCCTCCAGACTTCACCTTCTCCTTGTCCTTCTTCTGCTTCTTCTGATTCACCCTCCAGACTTCACCTTCTCCTTCTCCTTCTTCTGCTTCTTCTGATTGACCCTCCAGACCTCACCTTCTCCTTCTCCTTCTTCTACTTCTTCTGATTCACCCTCCAGACTTCATCTTCTCCTTCTCCTTCTTCTGCTTCTTCTGATTCACCCTCCAGACTTCACCTTCTCCTTCTCCTTCTTCTGCTTCTTCTGATTCACCCTCCAGACTTCACCTTCTCCTTCTCCTTCTTCTAATTCTTCTGATTCACCCTCCTGACTTCACCTTCTCCTTCTCCTTCTTCTGCTTCTTCTGCTTCACCCTCCAGACTTCATCTTCTCCTGCTCCTTCTTCTGCTTCTTCTGCTTCACCCTCCAGACTTCACCTTCTCCTTCTCCTTCTTCTGCTTCTTCTGCTTCACCCTCCTGACTTCACCTTCTCCTTCTCCTTCTTCTACTTCTTCTGATTCACCCTCCAGACTCCACCTTCTCCATCTCCTTCTTCTGCTTCTTCTGCTTCACCCTCCAGACTTCACCTTCTCCTTCTCCTTCTTCTGCTTCTTCTGCTTCGCCCTCCAGACTTCACCTTCTCCTTCTCCATCTTCTGCTTCTTCTGCTTCACTCTCCTGACTTCAGCTTCTCCTTCTCCTTCTTCTGCTTCTTCTGATTCACCCTCCAGACTTCACCTTCTCCTTCTCCTTCTTCTGCTTCTTCTGCTTCACTCTCCAGACTTCAGCTTCTCCTTCTCCTTCTTCTGCTTCTTCTGCTGCGCCCTCCAGACTTCACCTTCTCCTTCTCCTTCTTCTGCTTCTTGTGCTTCACCGTCCTGACTTCACCTTCTCCTTCTCCTTCTTCTACTTCTTCTGCTTCACCCCCCTAACTTCACCTGCTCCTTCTCCTTCTTCTGCTTCTTCTGATTCACCCTCCTAACTACACCTTCTCCTTCTCCTTCTTCTGCTTCTTCTGATTCACCCTCCTGACTTCACCTTCTCCTTCTCCTTCTTCTGCTTCTTCTGATTCACCCTCCAGACTTCACCTTCTCCTTCTCCTTCTTCTGCTTCTTCTGATTCACCCTCCAGACTTCACCTTCTCCTTCTCCTTCTTCTGCTTCTTCTGATTCACCCTCCAGACTTCATCTTCTCCTTCTCTTTCTTCTGCTTCTTCTGATTCACCCTCCAGACTTCACCTTCTCCTTCTCCTTCTTCTGCTTCTTCTGATTCACCCTCCAGACTTCACCTTCTCCTTCTCCTTCTTCTACTTCTTCTGATTCACCCTCCAGTCTTCACCTTCTCCTTCTCCTTCTTCTGTTTCTTCTGCTTCACCCTCCAGACTTCACCTTCTTCTTCTCTTTCTTCTGCTTCTTCTGATTCACCCTTCAGACTTCACCTTCTCCTTCTCCTTCTTCTGATTCTTCTGATTCACCCTCCAGACTTCACCTTCTCCTTCTCCTTCTTCTGCTTCTTCTGATTCACCCTCCTGACTTCACCTTCTCCTTCTCCTTCTTCTACTTCTTCTGATTCACCCTCCTGACTTCACCTTCTCCTTCTCCTTCTTCTACTTCTTCTGCTTCACCCTCCAGACTTCACCTTCTCCTTCTCCTTCTTCTACTTCTTCTGATTCACCCTCCAGACTTCACCTTCTCCTTCTCCTTCTTCTGCTTCTTCTGATTCACCCTCCAGACTTCACCTTCTCCTTCTCCTTATTCTGCTTCTTCTGATTCACCCTCCAGACTTCACCTTCTCCTTCTCCTTCTTCTGCTTCTTCTGATTCACCCTCCAGACTTCACCTTCTCCTTCTCCTTCTTCTGCTTCTTCTGATTCACCCTCCAGACTTCACCTTCTCCTTCTCCTTCTTCTGCTTCTTCTGATTCACCCCCCAGACTTCACCTTCTCCTTCTCCTTCTTCTACTCCTTCTGATTCACCCTCCAGACTTCACCTTCTCCTTCTCCTTCTTCTGCTTCTTCTGATTCACCCTCCAGACTTCACCTTCTCCTTCTCCTTATTCTGCTTCTTCTGATTCACCCTCCAGACTTCACCTTCTCCTTCTCCTTCTTCTGCTTCTTCTGATTCACCCTGCAGACTTCACCTTCTCCTTCTCCTTCTTCTGCTTCTTCTGATTCACCCTCCAGAATTCACCTTCTCCTTCTCCTTCTTCTGCTTCTTCTGATTCACCCTCCAGACTTCACCTTCTCCTTCTCCTTCTTCTACTTCTTCTGATTCACCCTCCAGACTTCACCTTCTCCTTCTCCTTCTTCTGCTTCTTCTGATTCACCCTCCAGACTTCACCTTCTCCTTCTCCTTCTTCTACTTCTTCTGCTTCACCCTCCAGACTACACCTTCTCCTTCTCCTTCTTCTACTTCTTCTGATTCACCCTCCAGACTTCACCTTCTCCTTCTCCTTCTTCTGCTTCTTCTGATTCACCCTCCAGACTTCACCTTCTCCTTCTCCTTATTCTGCTTCTTCTGATTCACCCTCCAGACATCACCTTCTCCTTCTCCTTCTTCTGCTTCTTCTGATTCACCCTCCAGACTTCACCTTCTCCTTCTCCTTCTTCTGCTTCTTCTGATTCACCCTCCAGACTTCACCTTCTCCTTCTCCTTCTTCTACTTCTTCTGATTCACCCTCCAGACTTCACCTTCTCCTTCTCCTTCTTCTGCTTCCTCTGATTCACCCTCCTGACTTCACCTTCTCCTTCTCCTTCTTCTACATCTTCTGATTCACCCTCCTGACTTCACCTTCTCCTTCTCCTTCTTCTACTTCTTCTGCTTCACCCTCCAGACTTCACCTTCTCCTTCTCCTTCTTCTGTTTCTTCTGATTCACCCTCCAGACTTCACCTTCTCCTTCTCCTTCTTCTACTTCTTCTGATTCACCCTCCAGACTTCACCTTCTCCTTCTCCTTCGTCTACTTCTTCTGATTCACCCTCCAGACTACACCTTCTCCTTCTCCTTCTTCTACTTCTTCTGATTCACCCTCCAGACTTCACCTTCTCCTTCTCCTTCTTCTGTTTCTTCTGATTCACCCTCCAGACTTCACCTTCTCCTTCTCCTTCTTCTGCTTCTTCTGATTCACCCTCCAGACTTCACCTTCTCCTTCTCCTTCTTCTGCTTCTTCTGATTCACCCTCCAGACTTCACCTTCTCCTTCTCCTTCTTCTACTTCTTCTGATTCACCCTCCAGACTTCACCTTCTCCTTCTCCTTCTTCTGCTTCTTTTGATTCACCCTCCTGACTTCACCTTCTCCTTCTCCTTCTTCTACATCTTCTGATTCACCCTCCTGACTTCACCTTCTCCTTCTCCTTCTTCTACTTCTTCTGCTTCACCCTCCAGACTTCACCTTCTCCTTCTCCTTCTTCTACTTCTTCTGATTCACCCTCCAGACTTCACCTTCTCCTTCTCCTTCTTCTACTTCTTCTGATTCACCCTCCAGAATTCACCTTCTCCTTCTCCTTCTTCTACTTCTTCTGATTCACCCTCCAGACTTCACCTTCTCCTTCTCCTTCTTCTGCTTCTTCTGTTTCACCCTCCAGACTTCACCTTCTCCTTCTCCTTATTCTGCTTCTTCTGAATCACCCTCCAGACTTCACCTTCTCCTTCTCCTTCTTCTGCTTCATCTGATTCACCCTCCAGACTTCACCTTCTCCTTCTCCTTCTTCTGCTTCTTCTGATTCACCCTCCAGACTTCACCTTCTCCTTCTCCTTCTTCTACTTCTTCTGATTCACCCTCCAGACTTCACCTTCTCCATCTCCTTCTTCTGCTTCTTCTGATTCACCCTCCAGACTTCACCTTCTCCTTCTCCTTCGTCTACTTCTTCTGATTCACCCTCCAGACTTCACCTTCTCCTTCTCCTTCTTCTGCTTCTTCTGATTCACCCTCCAGACTTCACCTTCTCCTTCTCCTTCTTCTACTTCTTCTGATTCACCCTCCAGACTTCACCTTCTCCTTCTCTTTCTTCTGCTTCTTCTGATTCACCCTCCAGACTTCACCTTCTCCTTCTCCTTCTTCTGATTCTTCTGATTCACCCTCCAGACTTCACCTTCTCCTTCTCCTTCTTCTGCTTCTTCTGATTCACCCTCCTGACTTCACCTTCTCCTTCTCCTTCTTCTACATCTTCTGATTCCCCCTCCTGACTTCACCTTCTCCTTCTCCTTCTTCTACTTCTTCTGCTTCACCCTCCAGACTTCAGCTTCTCCTTCTCCTTCTTCTACTTCTTCTGATTCACCCTCCAGACTTCACCTTCTCCTTCTCCTTCTTCTACTTCTTCTGATTCACCCTCCAGACTTCACCTTCTCCTTCTCCTTCTTCTACTTCTTCTGATTCACCCTCCAGACTTCACCTTCTCCTTCTCCTTCTTCTGCTTCTTCTGATTCACCCTCCAGACTTCACCTTCTCCTTCTCCTTATTCTGCTTCTTCTGAATCACCCTCCAGACTTCACCTTCTCCTTCTCCTTCTTCTGCTTCTTCTGATTCACCCTCCAGACTTCACCTTCTCCTTCTTCTGCTTCTTCTGATTTACCCTCCAGACTTCACCTTCTCCATCTCCTTCTTCTGCTTCTTCTGATTCACCCTCCAGACTTCACCTTCTCCTTCTCCTTTGTCTACTTCTTCTGATTCACCCTCCAGACTACACCTTCTCCTTCTCCTTCTTCTACTTCTTCTGATTCACCCTCCAGACTTCACCTTCCCCTTCTCCTTCTTCTGTTTCTTCTGATTCACCCTCCAGACTTCACCTTCTCCTTCTCCTTCTTCTACTACTTCTGATTCACCCTCCAGACTTCACCTTCTCCTTCTCCTTCTTCTACTTCTTCTGATTCACCCTCCAGACTTCATCTTCTCCTTCTCCTTCTTCTGCTTCTTCTGATTCACCCTCCAGACTTCACCTTCTCCTTCTCCTTCTTCTGCTTCTTCTGATTCACCCTCCAGACTTCACCTTCTCCTTCTTCTTCTTCTACTTCTTCTGATTCACCCTCCAGTCTTCACCTTCTCCTTCTCCTTCTTCTGTTTCTTCTGCTTCACCCTCCAGACTTCACCTTCTCCTTCTCTTTCTTCTGCTTCTTCTGATTCACCCTCCAGACTTCACCTTCTCCTTCTCCTTCTTCTGATTCTTCTGATTCACCCTCCAGACTTCACCTTCTCCTTCTCCTTCTTCTGCTTCTTCTGATTCACCCTCCTGACTTCAACTTCTCCTTCTCCTTCTTCTACTTCTTCTGATTTACCCACCTGACTTCACCTTCTCCTTCTCCTTCTTCTACTTCTTCTGCTTCACCCTCCAGACTTCACCTTCTCCTTCTCCTTCTTCTACTTCTTCTGATTCACCCTCCAGACTTCACCTTCTCCTTCTCCTTCTTCTGCTTCTTCTGATTCACCCTCCAGACTTCACCTTCTCCTTCTCCTTATTCTGCTTCTTCTGATTCACCCTCCAGACTTCACCTTCTCCTTCTCCTTATTCTGCTTCTTCTGATTCACCCTCCAGACTTCACCTTCTCCTTCTCCTTCCTCTGCTTCTTCTGATTCACCCTCCAGACTTCACCTTCTCCTTCTCCTTCTTCTGATTCTTCTGATTCACCCTCCAGACTTCACCTTCTCCTTCTCCATCTTCTGCTTCTTCCGATTCACCCTCCTGACTTCACCTTCTCCTTCTCCTTCTTCTACTTCTTCTGATTCACCCTCCTGACTTCACCTTCTCCTTCTCCATCTTCTAATTCTTCTGCTTCACCCTCCAGACTTCAACTTCTCCTTCTCCTTCTTCTACTTCTTCTGATTCACCCTCCAGACTTCACCTTCTCCTTCTCCTTCTTCTGCTTCTTCTGATTCACCCTCCAGACTTCACCTTCTCCTTCTCCTTATTCTGCTTCTTCTGATTCACCCTCCAGACTTCACCTTCTCCTTCTCTTTCTTCTGCTTCTTCTGATTCACCCTCCAGACTTCACCTTCTCCTTCTCCTTCTTCTGATTCTTCTGATTCACCCTCCAGACTTCACCTTCTTCTTCTCCTTCTTCTGCTTCTTCTGATTCACCCTCCTGACTTCACCTTCTCCTTCTCCTTCTTCTACTTCTTCTGCTTCACCCCCCTGACTTCACCTGCTCCTTCTCCTTCTTCTGCTTCTTCTGATTCACCCTCCTAACTACACCTTCTCCTTCTCCTTCTTCTGCTTCTTCTGATTCACCCTCCTGACTTCACCTTCTCCTTCTCCTTCTTCTGCTTCTTCTGATTAACCCTCCAGACTTCACCTTCTCCTTCTCCTTCTACTGCTTCTTCTGATTCACCCTCCAGGCTTCACCTTCTCCTTTTCCTTCTTCTGCTTCTTCTGATTCACCCTCCAGACTTCATCTTCTCCTTCTCTTTCTTCTGCTTCTTCTGATTCACCCTCCAGACTTCACCTTCTCCTTCTCCTTCTTCTGCTTCTTCTGATTCACCCTCCAGACTTCACCTTCTCCTTCTCCTTCTTCTACTTCTTCTGATTCACCCTCCAGACTTCAACTTCTCCTTCTCCTTCTTATACTTCTTCAGATTCACCCTCCAGTCTTCACCTTCTCCTTCTCCTTCTTCTGTTTCTTCTGCTTCACCCTCCAGACTTCACCTTCTTCTTCTCTTTTTTCTGCTTCTTCTGATTCACCCTTCAGACTTCACCTTCTCCTTCTCCTTCTTCTGATTCTTCTGATTCACCCTCCAGACTTCACCTTCTCCTTCTCCTTCTTCTGCTTCTTCTGATTCACCCTCCTGACTTCACCTTCTCCTTCTCCTTCTTCTACTTCTTCTGATTCACCCTCCTGACTTCACCTTCTCCTTCTCCTTCTTCTACTTCTTCTGCTTCACCCTCCAGACTTCACCTTCTCCTTCTCCTTCTTCTACTTCTTCTGATTCACCCTCCAGACTTCACCTTCTCCTTCTCCTTCTTCTGCTTCTTCTGATTCACCCTCCAGACTTCACCTTCTCTTTTCCTTATTCTGCTTCTTCTGATTCACCCTCCAGACTTCACCTTCTCCTTCTCCTTCTTCTGCTTCTTCTGATTCACCCTCCAGACTTCACCTTCTCCTTCTCCTTCTTCTGCTTCTTCTGATTCACCCTCCAGACTTCACCTTCTCCTTCTCCTTCTTCTGCTTCTTCTGATTCACCCCCCAGACTTCAACTTCTCCTTCTCCTTCTTCTACTCCTTCTGATTCACCCTCCAGACTTCACCTTCTCCTTCTCCTTCTTCTGCTTCTTCTGATTCACCCTCCAGACTTCACCTTCTCCTTCTCCTTATTCTGCTTCTTCTGATTCACCCTCCAGACTTCACCTTCTCCTTCTCCTTCTTCTGCTTCTTCTGATTCACCCTGCAGACTTCACCTTCTCCTTCTCCTTCTTCTGCTTCTTCTGATTCACCCTCCAGACTTCACCTTCTCCTTCTCCTTCTTCTGCTTCTTCTGATTCACCATCCAGACTTCACCTTCTCCTTCTCCTTCTTCTACTTCTTCTGATTCACCCTCCAGACTTCACCTTCTCCTTCTCCTTCTTCTGCTTCTTCTGATTCACCCTCCAGACTTCACCTTCTCCTTATCCTTCTTCTACTTCTTCTGCTTCACCCTCCAGACTACACCTTCTCCTTCTCCTTCTTCTACTTCTTCTGATTCACCCTCCAGACTTCACCTTCTCCTTCTCCTTCTTCTGCTTCTTCTGATTCACCCTCCAGACTTCACCTTCTCCTTCTCCTTCTTCTACTTCTTCTGATTCACCCTCCAGACTTCACCTTCTCCTTCTCTTTCATCTGCTTCTTCTGATTCACCCTCCAGACTTCACCTTCTCCTTCTCCTTCTTCTGATTCTTCTGATTCACCCTCCAGACTTCACCTTCTCCTTCTCCTTCTTCTGCTTCTTCTGATTCACCCTCCTGACTTCACCTTCTCCTTCTCCTTCTTCTACATCTTCTGATTCCCCCTCCTGACTTCACCTTCTCCTTCTCCTTCTTCTACTTCTTCTGCTTCACCCTCCAGACTTCAGCTTCTCCTTCTCCTTCTTCTACTTCTTCTGATTCACCCTCCAGACTTCACCTTCTCCTTCTCCTTCTTCTACTTCTTCTGATTCACCCTCCAGACTTCACCTTCTCCTTCTCCTTCTTCTACTTCTTCTGATTCACCCTCCAGACTTCACCTTCTCCTTCTCCTTCTTCTGCTTCTTCTGATTCACCCTCCAGACTTCACCTTCTCCTTCTCCTTATTCTGCTTCTTCTGAATCACCCTCCAGACTTCACCTTCTCCTTCTCCTTCTTCTGCTTCTTCTGATTCACCCTCCAGACTTCACCTTCTCCTTCTTCTGCTTCTTCTGATTTACCCTCCAGACTTCACCTTCTCCATCTCCTTCTTCTGCTTCTTCTGATTCACCCTCCAGACTTCACCTTCTCCTTCTCCTTTGTCTACTTCTTCTGATTCACCCTCCAGACTACACCTTCTCCTTCTCCTTCTTCTACTTCTTCTGATTCACCCTCCAGACTTCACCTTCTCCTTCTCCTTCTTCTGTTTCTTCTGATTCACCCTCCAGACTTCACCTTCTCCTTCTCCTTCTTCTACTACTTCTGATTCACCCTCCAGACTTCACCTTCTCCTTCTCCTTCTTCTACTTCTTCTGATTCACCCTCCAGACTTCATCTTCTCCTTCTCCTTCTTCTGCTTCTTCTGATTCACCCTCCAGACTTCACCTTCTCCTTCTCCTTCTTCTGCTTCTTCTGATTCACCCTCCAGACTTCACCTTCTCCTTCTTCTTCTTCTACTTCTTCTGATTCACCCTCCAGTCTTCACCTTCTCCTTCTCCTTCTTCTGTTTCTTCTGCTTCACCCTCCAGACTTCACCTTCTCCTTCTCTTTCTTCTGCTTCTTCTGATTCACCCTCCAGACTTCACCTTCTCCTTCTCCTTCTTCTGATTCTTCTGATTCACCCTCCAGACTTCACCTTCTCCTTCTCCTTCTTCTGCTTCTTCTGATTCACCCTCCTGACTTCAACTTCTCCTTCTCCTTCTTCTACTTCTTCTGATTTACCCACCTGACTTCACCTTCTCCTTCTCCTTCTTCTACTTCTTCTGCTTCACCCTCCAGACTTCACCTTCTCCTTCTCCTTCTTCTACTTCTTCTGATTCACCCTCCAGACTTCACCTTCTCCTTCTCCTTCTTCTGCTTCTTCTGATTCACCCTCCAGACTTCACCTTCTCCTTCTCCTTATTCTGCTTCTTCTGATTCACCCTCCAGACTTCACCTTCTCCTTCTCCTTATTCTGCTTCTTCTGATTCACCCTCCAGACTTCACCTTCTCCTTCTCCTTCCTCTGCTTCTTCTGATTCACCCTCCAGACTTCACCTTCTCCTTCTCCTTCTTCTGATTCTTCTGATTCACCCTCCAGACTTCACCTTCTCCTTCTCCATCTTCTGCTTCTTCCGATTCACCCTCCTGACTTCACCTTCTCCTTCTCCTTCTTCTACTTCTTCTGATTCACCCTCCTGACTTCACCTTCTCCTTCTCCATCTTCTAATTCTTCTGCTTCACCCTCCAGACTTCAACTTCTCCTTCTCCTTCTTCTACTTCTTCTGATTCACCCTCCAGACTTCACCTTCTCCTTCTCCTTCTTCTGCTTCTTCTGATTCACCCTCCAGACTTCACCTTCTCCTTCTCCTTATTCTGCTTCTTCTGATTCACCCTCCAGACTTCACCTTCTCCTTCTCTTTCTTCTGCTTCTTCTGATTCACCCTCCAGACTTCACCTTCTCCTTCTCCTTCTTCTGATTCTTCTGATTCACCCTCCAGACTTCACCTTCTTCTTCTCCTTCTTCTGCTTCTTCTGATTCACCCTCCTGACTTCACCTTCTCCTTCTCCTTCTTCTACTTCTTCTGCTTCACCCCCCTGACTTCACCTGCTCCTTCTCCTTCTTCTGCTTCTTCTGATTCACCCTCCTAACTACACCTTCTCCTTCTCCTTCTTCTGCTTCTTCTGATTCACCCTCCTGACTTCACCTTCTCCTTCTCCTTCTTCTGCTTCTTCTGATTAACCCTCCAGACTTCACCTTCTCCTTCTCCTTCTTCTGCTTCTTCTGATTCACCCTCCAGGCTTCACCTTCTCCTTCTCCTTCTTCTGCTTCTTCTGATTCACCCTCCAGACTTCATCTTCTCCTTCTCTTTCTTCTGCTTCTTCTGATTCACCCTCCAGACTTCACCTTCTCCTTCTCCTTCTTCTGCTTCTTCTGATTCACCCTCCAGACTTCACCTTCTCCTTCTCCTTCTTCTACTTCTTCTGATTCACCCTCCAGACTTCAACTTCTCCTTCTCCTTCTTATACTTCTTCAGATTCACCCTCCAGTCTTCACCTTCTCCTTCTCCTTCTTCTGTTTCTTCTGCTTCACCCTCCAGACTTCACCTTCTTCTTCTCTTTTTTCTGCTTCTTCTGATTCACCCTTCAGACTTCACCTTCTCCTTCTCCTTCTTCTGATTCTTCTGATTCACCCTCCAGACTTCACCTTCTCCTTCTCCTTCTTCTGCTTCTTCTGATTCACCCTCCTGACTTCACCTTCTCCTTCTCCTTCTTCTACTTCTTCTGATTCACCCTCCTGACTTCACCTTCTCCTTCTCCTTCTTCTACTTCTTCTGCTTCACCCTCCAGACTTCACCTTCTCCTTCTCCTTCTTCTACTTCTTCTGATTCACCCTCCAGACTTCACCTTCTCCTTCTCCTTCTTCTGCTTCTTCTGATTCACCCTCCAGACTTCACCTTCTCTTTTCCTTATTCTGCTTCTTCTGATTCACCCTCCAGACTTCACCTTCTCCTTCTCCTTCTTCTGCTTCTTCTGATTCACCCTCCAGACTTCACCTTCTCCTTCTCCTTCTTCTGCTTCTTCTGATTCACCCTCCAGACTTCACCTTCTCCTTCTCCTTCTTCTGCTTCTTCTGATTCACCCCCCAGACTTCAACTTCTCCTTCTCCTTCTTCTACTCCTTCTGATTCACCCTCCAGACTTCACCTTCTCCTTCTCCTTCTTCTGCTTCTTCTGATTCACCCTCCAGACTTCACCTTCTCCTTCTCCTTATTCTGCTTCTTCTGATTCACCCTCCAGACTTCACCTTCTCCTTCTCCTTCTTCTGCTTCTTCTGATTCACCCTGCAGACTTCACCTTCTCCTTCTCCTTCTTCTGCTTCTTCTGATTCACCCTCCAGACTTCACCTTCTCCTTCTCCTTCTTCTGCTTCTTCTGATTCACCCTCCAGACTTCACCTTCTCCTTCTCCTTCTTCTACTTCTTCTGATTCACCCTCCAGACTTCACCTTCTCCTTCTCCTTCTTCTGCTTCTTCTGATTCACCCTCCAGACTTCACCTTCTCCTTATCCTTCTTCTACTTCTTCTGCTTCACCCTCCAGACTACACCTTCTCCTTCTCCTTCTTCTACTTCTTCTGATTCACCCTCCAGACTTCACCTTCTCCTTCTCCTTCTTCTGCTTCTTCTGATTCACCCTCCAGACTTCACCTTCTCCTTCTCCTTATTCTGCTTCTTCTGATTCACCCTCCAGACTGCACCTTCTCCTTCTCCTTCTTCTGCTTCTTCTGCTGCGCCCTCCAGACTTCACCTTCTCCTTCTCCTTCTTCTGCTTCTTCTGCTTCACCCTCCTGACTTCACCTTCTCCTTCTCCTTTTTCTACTTCTTCTGCTTCACCCCGCTGACTTCACCTGCTCCTTCTCCTTCTTCTGCTTCTTCTGATTCACCCTCCTAACTTTACCTTCTCCTTCTCCTTCTTCTGCTTCTTCTGATTCACCCTCCTGACTTCACCTTCTCCTTCTCCTTCTTCTGCTTCTTCTAATTCACCCTCCAGACTTCACCTTCTCCTTGTCCTTCTTCTGCTTCTTCTGATTCACCCTCCAGACTTCACCTTCTCCTTCTCCTTCTTCTGCTTCTTCTGATTGACCCTCCAGACCTCACCTTCTCCTTCTCCTTCTTCTACTTCTTCTGATTCACCCTCCAGACTTCATCTTCTCCTTCTCCTTCTTCTGCTTCTTCTGATTCACCCTCCAGACTTCACCTTCTCCTTCTCCTTCTTCTGCTTCTTCTGATTCACCCTCCAGACTTCACCTTCTCCTTCTCCTTCTTCTAATTCTTCTGATTCACCCTCCTGACTTCACCTTCTCCTTCTCCTTCTTCTGCTTCTTCTGCTTCACCCTCCAGACTTCATCTTCTCCTGCTCCTTCTTCTGCTTCTTCTGCTTCACCCTCCAGACTTCACCTTCTCCTTCTCCTTCTTCTGCTTCTTCTGCTTCACCCTCCTGACTTCACCTTCTCCTTCTCCTTCTTCTACTTCTTCTGATTCACCCTCCAGACTCCACCTTCTCCATCTCCTTCTTCTGCTTCTTCTGCTTCACCCTCCAGACTTCACCTTCTCCTTCTCCTTCTTCTGCTTCTTCTGCTTCGCCCTCCAGACTTCACCTTCTCCTTCTCCATCTTCTGCTTCTTCTGCTTCACTCTCCTGACTTCAGCTTCTCCTTCTCCTTCTTCTGCTTCTTCTGATTCACCCTCCAGACTTCACCTTCTCCTTCTCCTTCTTCTGCTTCTTCTGCTTCACTCTCCAGACTTCAGCTTCTCCTTCTCCTTCTTCTGCTTCTTCTGCTGCGCCCTCCAGACTTCACCTTCTCCTTCTCCTTCTTCTGCTTCTTGTGCTTCACCGTCCTGACTTCACCTTCTCCTTCTCCTTCTTCTACTTCTTCTGCTTCACCCCCCTAACTTCACCTGCTCCTTCTCCTTCTTCTGCTTCTTCTGATTCACCCTCCTAACTACACCTTCTCCTTCTCCTTCTTCTGCTTCTTCTGATTCACCCTCCTGACTTCACCTTCTCCTTCTCCTTCTTCTGCTTCTTCTGATTCACCCTCCAGACTTCACCTTCTCCTTCTCCTTCTTCTGCTTCTTCTGATTCACCCTCCAGACTTCACCTTCTCCTTCTCCTTCTTCTGCTTCTTCTGATTCACCCTCCAGACTTCATCTTCTCCTTCTCTTTCTTCTGCTTCTTCTGATTCACCCTCCAGACTTCACCTTCTCCTTCTCCTTCTTCTGCTTCTTCTGATTCACCCTCCAGACTTCACCTTCTCCTTCTCCTTCTTCTACTTCTTCTGATTCACCCTCCAGTCTTCACCTTCTCCTTCTCCTTCTTCTGTTTCTTCTGCTTCACCCTCCAGACTTCACCTTCTTCTTCTCTTTCTTCTGCTTCTTCTGATTCACCCTTCAGACTTCACCTTCTCCTTCTCCTTCTTCTGATTCTTCTGATTCACCCTCCAGACTTCACCTTCTCCTTCTCCTTCTTCTGCTTCTTCTGATTCACCCTCCTGACTTCACCTTCTCCTTCTCCTTCTTCTACTTCTTCTGATTCACCCTCCTGACTTCACCTTCTCCTTCTCCTTCTTCTACTTCTTCTGCTTCACCCTCCAGACTTCACCTTCTCCTTCTCCTTCTTCTACTTCTTCTGATTCACCCTCCAGACTTCACCTTCTCCTTCTCCTTCTTCTGCTTCTTCTGATTCACCCTCCAGACTTCACCTTCTCCTTCTCCTTATTCTGCTTCTTCTGATTCACCCTCCAGACTTCACCTTCTCCTTCTCCTTCTTCTGCTTCTTCTGATTCACCCTCCAGACTTCACCTTCTCCTTCTCCTTCTTCTGCTTCTTCTGATTCACCCTCCAGACTTCACCTTCTCCTTCTCCTTCTTCTGCTTCTTCTGATTCACCCCCCAGACTTCACCTTCTCCTTCTCCTTCTTCTACTCCTTCTGATTCACCCTCCAGACTTCACCTTCTCCTTCTCCTTCTTCTGCTTCTTCTGATTCACCCTCCAGACTTCACCTTCTCCTTCTCCTTATTCTGCTTCTTCTGATTCACCCTCCAGACTTCACCTTCTCCTTCTCCTTCTTCTGCTTCTTCTGATTCACCCTGCAGACTTCACCTTCTCCTTCTCCTTCTTCTGCTTCTTCTGATTCACCCTCCAGAATTCACCTTCTCCTTCTCCTTCTTCTGCTTCTTCTGATTCACCCTCCAGACTTCACCTTCTCCTTCTCCTTCTTCTACTTCTTCTGATTCACCCTCCAGACTTCACCTTCTCCTTCTCCTTCTTCTGCTTCTTCTGATTCACCCTCCAGACTTCACCTTCTCCTTCTCCTTCTTCTACTTCTTCTGCTTCACCCTCCAGACTACACCTTCTCCTTCTCCTTCTTCTACTTCTTCTGATTCACCCTCCAGACTTCACCTTCTCCTTCTCCTTCTTCTGCTTCTTCTGATTCACCCTCCAGACTTCACCTTCTCCTTCTCCTTATTCTGCTTCTTCTGATTCACCCTCCAGACATCACCTTCTCCTTCTCCTTCTTCTGCTTCTTCTGATTCACCCTCCAGACTTCACCTTCTCCTTCTCCTTCTTCTGCTTCTTCTGATTCACCCTCCAGACTTCACCTTCTCCTTCTCCTTCTTCTACTTCTTCTGATTCACCCTCCAGACTTCACCTTCTCCTTCTCCTTCTTCTGCTTCCTCTGATTCACCCTCCTGACTTCACCTTCTCCTTCTCCTTCTTCTACATCTTCTGATTCACCCTCCTGACTTCACCTTCTCCTTCTCCTTCTTCTACTTCTTCTGCTTCACCCTCCAGACTTCACCTTCTCCTTCTCCTTCTTCTGTTTCTTCTGATTCACCCTCCAGACTTCACCTTCTCCTTCTCCTTCTTCTACTTCTTCTGATTCACCCTCCAGACTTCACCTTCTCCTTCTCCTTCGTCTACTTCTTCTGATTCACCCTCCAGACTACACCTTCTCCTTCTCCTTCTTCTACTTCTTCTGATTCACCCTCCAGACTTCACCTTCTCCTTCTCCTTCTTCTGTTTCTTCTGATTCACCCTCCAGACTTCACCTTCTCCTTCTCCTTCTTCTGCTTCTTCTGATTCACCCTCCAGACTTCACCTTCTCCTTCTCCTTCTTCTGCTTCTTCTGATTCACCCTCCAGACTTCACCTTCTCCTTCTCCTTCTTCTACTTCTTCTGATTCACCCTCCAGACTTCACCTTCTCCTTCTCCTTCTTCTGCTTCTTTTGATTCACCCTCCTGACTTCACCTTCTCCTTCTCCTTCTTCTACATCTTCTGATTCACCCTCCTGACTTCACCTTCTCCTTCTCCTTCTTCTACTTCTTCTGCTTCACCCTCCAGACTTCACCTTCTCCTTCTCCTTCTTCTACTTCTTCTGATTCACCCTCCAGACTTCACCTTCTCCTTCTCCTTCTTCTACTTCTTCTGATTCACCCTCCAGAATTCACCTTCTCCTTCTCCTTCTTCTACTTCTTCTGATTCACCCTCCAGACTTCACCTTCTCCTTCTCCTTCTTCTGCTTCTTCTGTTTCACCCTCCAGACTTCACCTTCTCCTTCTCCTTATTCTGCTTCTTCTGAATCACCCTCCAGACTTCACCTTCTCCTTCTCCTTCTTCTGCTTCATCTGATTCACCCTCCAGACTTCACCTTCTCCTTCTCCTTCTTCTGCTTCTTCTGATTCACCCTCCAGACTTCACCTTCTCCTTCTCCTTCTTCTACTTCTTCTGATTCACCCTCCAGACTTCACCTTCTCCATCTCCTTCTTCTGCTTCTTCTGATTCACCCTCCAGACTTCACCTTCTCCTTCTCCTTCGTCTACTTCTTCTGATTCACCCTCCAGACTTCACCTTCTCCTTCTCCTTCTTCTGCTTCTTCTGATTCACCCTCCAGACTTCACCTTCTCCTTCTCCTTCTTCTACTTCTTCTGATTCACCCTCCAGACTTCACCTTCTCCTTCTCTTTCTTCTGCTTCTTCTGATTCACCCTCCAGACTTCACCTTCTCCTTCTCCTTCTTCTGATTCTTCTGATTCACCCTCCAGACTTCACCTTCTCCTTCTCCTTCTTCTGCTTCTTCTGATTCACCCTCCTGACTTCACCTTCTCCTTCTCCTTCTTCTACATCTTCTGATTCCCCCTCCTGACTTCACCTTCTCCTTCTCCTTCTTCTACTTCTTCTGCTTCACCCTCCAGACTTCAGCTTCTCCTTCTCCTTCTTCTACTTCTTCTGATTCACCCTCCAGACTTCACCTTCTCCTTCTCCTTCTTCTACTTCTTCTGATTCACCCTCCAGACTTCACCTTCTCCTTCTCCTTCTTCTACTTCTTCTGATTCACCCTCCAGACTTCACCTTCTCCTTCTCCTTCTTCTGCTTCTTCTGATTCACCCTCCAGACTTCACCTTCTCCTTCTCCTTATTCTGCTTCTTCTGAATCACCCTCCAGACTTCACCTTCTCCTTCTCCTTCTTCTGCTTCTTCTGATTCACCCTCCAGACTTCACCTTCTCCTTCTTCTGCTTCTTCTGATTTACCCTCCAGACTTCACCTTCTCCATCTCCTTCTTCTGCTTCTTCTGATTCACCCTCCAGACTTCACCTTCTCCTTCTCCTTTGTCTACTTCTTCTGATTCACCCTCCAGACTACACCTTCTCCTTCTCCTTCTTCTACTTCTTCTGATTCACCCTCCAGACTTCACCTTCTCCTTCTCCTTCTTCTGTTTCTTCTGATTCACCCTCCAGACTTCACCTTCTCCTTCTCCTTCTTCTACTACTTCTGATTCACCCTCCAGACTTCACCTTCTCCTTCTCCTTCTTCTACTTCTTCTGATTCACCCTCCAGACTTCATCTTCTCCTTCTCCTTCTTCTGCTTCTTCTGATTCACCCTCCAGACTTCACCTTCTCCTTCTCCTTCTTCTGCTTCTTCTGATTCACCCTCCAGACTTCACCTTCTCCTTCTTCTTCTTCTACTTCTTCTGATTCACCCTCCAGTCTTCACCTTCTCCTTCTCCTTCTTCTGTTTCTTCTGCTTCACCCTCCAGACTTCACCTTCTCCTTCTCTTTCTTCTGCTTCTTCTGATTCACCCTCCAGACTTCACCTTCTCCTTCTCCTTCTTCTGATTCTTCTGATTCACCCTCCAGACTTCACCTTCTCCTTCTCCTTCTTCTGCTTCTTCTGATTCACCCTCCTGACTTCAACTTCTCCTTCTCCTTCTTCTACTTCTTCTGATTTACCCACCTGACTTCACCTTCTCCTTCTCCTTCTTCTACTTCTTCTGCTTCACCCTCCAGACTTCACCTTCTCCTTCTCCTTCTTCTACTTCTTCTGATTCACCCTCCAGACTTCACCTTCTCCTTCTCCTTCTTCTGCTTCTTCTGATTCACCCTCCAGACTTCACCTTCTCCTTCTCCTTATTCTGCTTCTTCTGATTCACCCTCCAGACTTCACCTTCTCCTTCTCCTTATTCTGCTTCTTCTGATTCACCCTCCAGACTTCACCTTCTCCTTCTCCTTCCTCTGCTTCTTCTGATTCACCCTCCAGACTTCACCTTCTCCTTCTCCTTCTTCTGATTCTTCTGATTCACCCTCCAGACTTCACCTTCTCCTTCTCCATCTTCTGCTTCTTCCGATTCACCCTCCTGACTTCACCTTCTCCTTCTCCTTCTTCTACTTCTTCTGATTCACCCTCCTGACTTCACCTTCTCCTTCTCCATCTTCTAATTCTTCTGCTTCACCCTCCAGACTTCAACTTCTCCTTCTCCTTCTTCTACTTCTTCTGATTCACCCTCCAGACTTCACCTTCTCCTTCTCCTTCTTCTGCTTCTTCTGATTCACCCTCCAGACTTCACCTTCTCCTTCTCCTTATTCTGCTTCTTCTGATTCACCCTCCAGACTTCACCTTCTCCTTCTCTTTCTTCTGCTTCTTCTGATTCACCCTCCAGACTTCACCTTCTCCTTCTCCTTCTTCTGATTCTTCTGATTCACCCTCCAGACTTCACCTTCTTCTTCTCCTTCTTCTGCTTCTTCTGATTCACCCTCCTGACTTCACCTTCTCCTTCTCCTTCTTCTACTTCTTCTGATTCACCCTCCTGACTTCACCTTCTCCTTCTCCTTCTTCTACTTCTTCTGCTTCACCCTCCAGACTTCTCCTTCTCCTTCTCCTTCTTCTACTTCTTCTGATTCACCCTCCAGACTTGACCTTCTCCTTTTCCTTCTTCTACTTCTTCTGATTCACCCTCCAGACTTCACCTTCTCCTTCTCCTTCTTCTGCTTCTTCTGCTTCACCGTCCTGACTTCACCTTCTCCTTCTCCTTCTTCTACTTCTTCTGCTTCATCCCCCTGACATCACCTGCTCCTTCTCCTTCTTCTGCTTCTTCTGATTCACCCTCCAGACTTCACCTTCTCCTTCTCCTTCGTCTACTTCTTCTGATTCACCCTCCAGACTTCACCTTCTCCTTCTCCTTCTTCTGCTTCTTCTGATTCACCCTCCAGACTTCACCTTCTCCTTCTCCTTCTTCTACTTCTTCTGATTCACCTTCCAGACTTCACCTTCTCCTTCTCTTTCTTCTGCTTCTTCTGATTCACCCTCCAGACTTCACCTTCTCCTTCTCCTTCTTCTGATTGTTCTGCTTCACCCTCCAGACTTCACCTTCTCCTTCTCCTTCTTCTGCTTCGTCTGCTTCACTCTCCTGACTTCACCTTCTCCTTCACCTTCTTCTACTTCTTCTGATTCACCCTCCAGACTTCACCTTCTCCTTCTCCTTCTTCTGCTTCTTCTTCTTCACCCTCCAGACTTCACCTTCTCCTTCTCCTTCTTCTGCTTCTTCTGCTGCGCCCTCCAGACTTCACCTTCTCCTTCTCCTTCTTCTGCTTCTTCTGCTTCACCCTCCTGACTTCACCTTCTCCTTCTCCTTCTTCTACTTCTTCTGCTTCACCCCGCTGACTTCACCTGCTCCTTCTCCTTCTTCTGCTTCTTCTGATTCACCCTCCTAACTTTACCTTCTCCTTCTCCTTCTTCTGCTTCTTCTGATTCACCCTCCTGACTTCACCTTCTCCTTCTCCTTCTTCTGCTTCTTCTAATTCACCCTCCAGACTTCACCTTCTCCTTGTCCTTCTTCTGCTTCTTCTGATTCACCCTCCAGATTTCACCTTCTCCTTCTCCTTCTTCTGCTTCTTCTGATTGACCCTCCAGACCTCACCTTCTCCTTCTCCTTCTTCTACTTCTTCTGATTCACCCTCCAGACTTCATCTTCTCCTTCTCCTTCTTCTGCTTCTTCTTATTCACCCTCCAGATTTCACCTTCTCCTTCTCCTTCTTCTGCTTCTTCTGATTCACCCTCCAGACTTCACCTTCTCCTTCTCCTTCTTCTAATTCTTCTGATTCACCCTCCTGACTTCACCTTCTCCTTCTCCTTCTTCTGCTTCTTCTGCTTCACCCTCCAGACTTCACCTTCTCCTGCTCCTTCTTCTGCTTCTTCTGCTTCACCCTCCAGACTTCACCTTCTCCTTCTCCTTCTTCTGCTTCTTCTGCTTCACCCTCCTGACTTCACCTTCTCCTTCTCCTTCTTCTACTTCTTCTGATTCACCCTCCAGACTCCACCTTCTCCTTCTCCTTCTTCTGCTTCTTCTGCTTCACCCTCCAGACTTCACCTTCTCCTTCTCCTTCTTCTGCTTCTTCTGCTTCGCCCTCCAGACTTCACCTTCTCCTTCTCCATCTTCTGCTTCTTCTGCTTCACTCTCCTGACTTCAGCTTCTCCTTCTCCTTCTTCTGCTTCTTCTGATTCACCCTCCAGACTTCACCTTCTCCTTCTCCTTCTTCTGCTTCTTCTGCTTCACCCTCCAGACTTCAGCTTCTCCTTCTCCTTCTTCAGCTTCTTCTGCTGCGCCCTCCAGACTTCACCTTCTCCTTCTCCTTCTTCTGCTTCTTCTGCTTCACCGTCCTGACTTCACCTTCTCCTTCTCCTTCTTCTACTTCTTCTGCTTCACCCCCCTGACTTCACCTGCTCCTTCTCCTTCTTCTGCTTCTTCTGATTCACCCTCCTAACTACACCTTCTCCTTCTCCTTCTTCTGCTTCTTCTGATTCACCCTCCTGACTTCACCTTCTCCTTCTCCTTCTTCTGCTTCTTCTGATTCACCCTCCAGACTTCACCTTCTCCTTCTCCTTCTTCTGCTTCTTCTGATTCACCCTCCAGGCTTCAACTTCTCCTTCTCCTTCTTCTGCTTCTTCTGATTCACCCTCCAGACTTCATCTTCTCCTTCTCTTTCTTCTGCTTCTTCTGATTCACCCTCCAGACTTCACGTTCTCCTTCTCCTTCTTCTACTTCTTCTGATTCACCCTTCAGACTTCACCTTCTCCTTCTCCTTCTTATACTTGTTCAGATTCACCCTCCAGTCTTCACCTTCTCCTACTCCTTCTTCTGTTTCTTCTGCTTCACCCTCCAGACTTCACCTTCTTCTTCTCTTTCTTCTGCTTCTTCTGATTCACCCTTCAGACTTCACCTTCTCCTTCTCCTTCTTCTGATTCTTCTGATTCACCCTCCAGACTTCACCTTCTCCTTCTCCTTCTTCTGCTTCTTCTGATTCACCCTCCTGACTTCACCTTCTCCTTCTCCTTCTTCTACTTCTTCTGATTCACCCTCCTGACTTCACCTTCTCCTTCTCCTTCTTCTACTTCTTCTGCTTCACCCTCCAGACTTCACCTTCTCCTTCTCCTTCTTCTACTTCTTCTGATTCACCCTCCAGACTTCACCTTCTCCTTCTCCTTCTTCTGCTTCTTCTGATTCACCCTCCAGACTTCACCTTCTCTTTTCCTTATTCTGCTTCTTCTGATTCACCCTCCAGACTTCACCTTCTCCTTCTCCTTCTTCTGCTTCTTCTGATTCACCCTCCAGACTTCACCTTCTCCTTCTCCTTCTTCTGCTTCTTCTGATTCACCCTCCAGACTTCACCTTCTCCTTCTCCTTCTTCTGCTTCTTCTGATTCACCCCCCAGACTTCACCTTCTCCTTCTCCTTCTTCTACTCCTTCTGATTCACCCTCCAGACTTCACCTTCTCCTTCTCCTTCTTCTGCTTCTTCTGATTCACCCTCCAGACTTCACCTTCTCCTTCTCCTTATTCTGCTTCTTCTGATTCACCCTCCAGACTTCACCTTCTCCTTCTCCTTCTTCTGCTTCTTCTGATTCACCCTGCAGACTTCACCTTCTCCTTCTCCTTCTTCTGCTTCTTCTGATTCACCCTCCAGACTTCACCTTCTCCTTCTCCTTCTTCTGCTTCTTCTGATTCACCCTCCAGACTTCACCTTCTCCTTCTCCTTCTTCTACTTCTTCTGATTCACCCTCCAGACTTCACCTTCTCCTTCTCCTTCTTCTGCTTCTTCTGATTCACCCTCCAGACTTCACCTTCTCCTTCTCCTTCTTCTACTTCTTCTGCTTCACCCTCCAGATTACACCTTCTCCTTCTCCTTCTTCTACTTCTTCTGATTCACCCTCCAGACTTCACCTTCTCCTTCTCCTTCTTCTGCTTCTTCTGATTCACCCTCCAGACATCACCTTCTCCTTCTCCTTATTCTGCTTCTTCTGATTCACCCTCCAGACTTCACCTTCTCCTTCTCCTTCTTCTGCTTCTTCTGCTGCGCCCTCCAGACTTCACCTTCTCCTTCTCCTTCTTCTGCTTCTTCTGCTTCACCCTCCTGACTTCACCTTCTCCTTCTCCTTTTTCTACTTCTTCTGCTTCACCCCGCTGACTTCACCTGCTCCTTCTCCTTCTTCTGCTTCTTCTGATTCACCCTCCTAACTTTACCTTCTCCTTCTCCTTCTTCTGCTTCTTCTGATTCACCCTCCTGACTTCACCTTCTCCTTCTCCTTCTTCTGCTTCTTCTAATTCACCCTCCAGACTTCACCTTCTCCTTGTCCTTCTTCTGCTTCTTCTGATTCACCCTCCAGACTTCACCTTCTCCTTCTCCTTCTTCTGCTTCTTCTGATTGACCCTCCAGACCTCACCTTCTCCTTCTCCTTCTTCTACTTCTTCTGATTCACCCTCCAGACTTCATCTTCTCCTTCTCTTTCTTCTGCTTCTTCTGATTCACCCTCCAGACTTCACCTTCTCCTTCTCCTTCTTCTGCTTCTTCTGATTAACCCTCCAGACTTCACCTTCTCCTTCTCCTTCTTCTACTTCTTCTGATTCACCCTCCAGACTTCACCTTCTCCTTCTCCTTCTTATACTTCTTCAGATTCACCCTCCAGTCTTCACCTTCTCCTTCTCCTTCTTCTGTTTCTTCTGCTTCACCCTCCAGACTTCACCTTCTTCTTCTCTTTCTTCTGCTTCTTCTGATTCACCCTTCAGACTTCACCTTCTCCTTCTCCTTCTTCTGATTCTTCTGATTCACCCTCCAGACTTCACCTTCTCCTTCTCCTTCTTCTGCTTCTTCTGATTCACCCTCCTGACTTCACCTTCTCCTTCTCCTTCTTCTACTTCTTTTGATTCACCCTCCTGACTTCACCTTCTCCTTCTCCTTCTTCTACTTCTTCTGCTTCACCCTCCAGACTTCACCTTCTCCTTCTCCTTCTTCTACTTCTTCTGATTCACCCTCCAGACTTCACCTTCTCCTTCTCCTTCTTCTGCTTCTTCTGATTCACCCTCCAGACTTCACCTTCTCTTTTCCTTATTCTGCTTCTTCTGATTCACCCTCCAGACTTCACCTTCTCCTTCTCCTTCTTCTGCTTCTTCTGATTCACCCTCCAGACTTCACCTTCTCCTTCTCCTTCTTCTGCTTCTTCTGATTCACCCTCCAGACTTCACCTTCTCCTTCTCCTTCTTCTGCTTCTTCTGATTCACCCCCCAGACTTCACCTTCTCCTTCTCCTTCTTCTACTCCTTCTGATTCACCCTCCAGACTTCACCTTCTCCTTCTCCTTCTTCTGCTTCTTCTGATTCACCCTCCAGACTTCACCTTCTCCTTTTCCTTATTCTGCTTCTTCTGATTCACCCTCCAGACTTCACCTTCTCCTTCTCCTTCTTCTGCTTCTTCTGATTCACCCTGCAGACTTCACCTTCTCCTTCTCCTTCTTCTGCTTCTTCTGATTCACCCTCCAGACTTCACCTTCTCCTTCTCCTTCTTCTGCTTCTTCTGATTCACCCTCCAGACTTCACCTTCTCCTTCTCCTTCTTCTACTTCTTCTGATTCACCCTCCAGACTTCACCTTCTCCTTCTCCTTCTTCTGCTTCTTCTGATTCACCCTCCAGACTTCACCTTCTCCTTCTCCTTCTTCTACTTCTTCTGCTTCACCCTCCAGACTACACCTTCTCCTTCTCCTTCTTCTACTTCTTCTGATTCACCCTCCAGACTTCACCTTCTCCTTCTCCTTCTTCTGCTTCTTCTGATTCACCCTCCAGACATCACCTTCTCCTTCTCCTTATTCTGCTTCTTCTGATTCACCCTCCAGACTTCACCTTCTCCTTCTCCTTCTTCTGCTTCTTCTGCTGCGCCCTCCAGACTTCACCTTCTCCTTCTCCTTCTTCTGCTTCTTCTGCTTCACCCTCCTGACTTCACCTTCTCCTTCTCCTTTTTCTACTTCTTCTGCTTCACCCCGCTGACTTCACCTGCTCCTTCTCCTTCTTCTGCTTCTTCTGATTCACCCTCCTAACTTTACCTTCTCCTTCTCCTTCTTCTGCTTCTTCTGATTCACCCTCCTGACTTCACCTTCTCCTTCTCCTTCTTCTGCTTCTTCTAATTCACCCTCCAGACTTCACCTTCTCCTTGTCCTTCTTCTGCTTCTTCTGATTCACCCTCCAGACTTCACCTTCTCCTTCTCCTTCTTCTGCTTCTTCTGATTGACCCTCCAGACCTCACCTTCTCCTTCTCCTTCTTCTACTTCTTCTGATTCACCCTCCAGACTTCATCTTCTCCTTCTCCTTCTTCTGCTTCTTCTGATTCACCCTCCAGACTTCACCTTCTCCTTCTCCTTCTTCTGCTTCTTCTGATTCACCCTCCAGACTTCACCTTCTCCTTCTCCTTCTTCTAATTCTTCTGATTCACCCTCCTGACTTCACCTTCTCCTTGTCCTTCTTCTGCTTCTTCTGCTTCACCCTCCAGACTTCACCTTCTCCTTCTCCTTCTTCTGCTTCTTCTGCTTCACCCTCCAGACTTCACCTTCTCCTTCTCCTTCTTCTGCTTCTTCTGCTTCACCCTCCTGACTTCACCTTCTCCTTCTCCTTCTTCTACTTCTTCTGATTCACCCTCCAGACTCCACCTTCTCCTTCTCCTTCTTCTGCTTCTTCTGCTTCACCCTCCAGACTTCACCTTCTCCTTCTCCTTCTTCTGCTTCTTCTGCTTCGCCCTCCAGACTTCACCTTCTCCTTCTCCATCTTCTGCTTCTTCTGCTTCACTCTCCTGACTTCAGCTTCTCCTTCTCCTTCTTCTGCTTCTTCTGATTCACCCTCCAGACTTCACCTTCTCCTTCTCCTTCTTCTGCTTCTTCTGCTTCACCCTCCAGACTTCAGCTTCTCGTTCTCCTTCTTCTGCTTCTTCTGCTGCGCCCTCCAGACTTCACCTTCTCCTTCTCCTTCTTCTGCTTCTTCTGCTTCACCGTCCTGACTTCACCTTCTCCTTCTCCTTCTTCTACTTCTTCTGCTTCACCCCCCTGACTTCACCTGCTCCTTCTCCTTCTTCTGCTTCTTCTGATTCACCCTCCTAACTACACCTTCTCCTTCTCCTTCTTCTGCTTCTTCTGATTCACCCTCCTGACTTCACCTTCTCCTTCTCCTTCTTCTGCTTCTTCTGATTCACCCTCCAGACTTCACCTTCTCCTTCTCCTTCTTCTGCTTCTTCTGATTCACCCTCCAGACTTCACCTTCTCCTTCTCCTTCTTCTGCTTCTTCTGATTCACCCTCCAGACTTCATCTTCTCCTTCTCTTTCTTCTGCTTCTTCTGATTCACCCTCCAGACTTCACCTTCTCCTTCTCCTTCTTCTGCTTCTTCTGATTCACCCTCCAGACTTCACCTTCTCCTTCTCCTTCTTCTACTTCTTCTGATTCACCCTCCAGACTTCACCTTCTCCTTCTCCTTCATATACTTCTTCAGATTCACCCTCCAGTCTTCACCTTCTCCTTCTCCTTCTTCTGTTTCTTCTGCTTCACCCTCCAGACTTCACCTTCTTCTTCTCTTTCTTCTGCTTCTTCTGATTCACCCTTCAGACTTCACCTTCTCCTTCTCCTTCTTCTGATTCTTCTGATTCACCCTCCAGACTTCACCTTCTCCTTCTCCTTCTTCTGCTTCTTCTGATTCACCCTCCTGACTTCACCTTCTCCTTCTCCTTCTTCTACTTCTTCTGATTCACCCTCCTGACTTCACCTTCTCCTTCTCCTTCTTCTACTTCTTCTGCTTCACCCTCCAGACTTCACCTTCTCCTTCTCCTTCTTCTACTTCTTCTGATTCACACTCCAGACTTCACCTTCTCCTTCTCCTTCTTCTGCTTCTTCTGATTCACCCTCCAGACTTCACCTTCTCCTTCTCCTTATTCTGCTTCTTCTGATTCACCCTCCAGACTTCACCTTCTCCTTCTCCTTCTTCTGCTTCTTCTGATTCACCCTCCAGACTTCACCTTCTCCTTCTCCTTCTTCTGCTTCTTCTGATTCACCCTCCAGACTTCACCTTCTCCTTCTCCTTCTTCTGCTTCTTCTGATTCACCCCCCAGACTTCACCTTCTCCTTCTCCTTCTTCTACTCCTTCTGATTCACCCTCCAGACTTCACCTTCTCCTTCTCCTTCTTCTGCTTCTTCTGATTCTCCCTCCAGACTTCACCTTCTCCTTCTCCTTATTCTGCTTCTTCTGATTCACCCTCCAGACTTCACCTTCTCCTTCTCCTTCTTCTGCTTCTTCTGATTCACCCTGCAGACTTCACCTTCTCCTTCTCCTTCTTCTGCTTCTTCTGATTCACCCTCCAGACTTCACCTTCTCCTTCTCCTTCTTCTGCTTCTTCTGATTCACCCTCCAGACTTCACCTTCTCCTTCTCCTTCTTCTACTTCTTCTGATTCACCCTCCAGACTTCACCTTCTCCTTCTCCTTCTTCTGCTTCTTCTGATTCACCCTCCAGACTTCACCTTCTCCTTCTCCTTCTTCTACTTCTTCTGCTTCACCCTCCAGACTACACCTTCTCCTTCTCCTTCTTCTACTTCTTCTGATTCACCCTCCAGACTTCACCTTCTCCTTCTCCTTCTTCTGCTTCTTCTGATTCACCCTCCAGACTTCACCTTCTCCTTCTCCTTATTCTGCTTCTTCTGATTCACCCTCCAGACATCACCTTCTCCTTCTCCTTCTTCTGCTTCTTCTGATTCACCCTCCAGACTTCACCTTCTCCTTCTCCTTCTTCTGCTTCTTCTGATTCACCCTCCAGACTTCACCTTCTCCTTCTCCTTCTTCTACTTCTTCTGATTCACCCTCCAGACTTCACCTTCTCCTTCTCCTTCTTCTGCTTCTTCTGATTCACCCTCCTGACTTCACCTTCTCCTTCTCCTTCTTCTACATCTTCTGATTCACCCTCCTGACTTCACCTTCTCCTTCTCCTTCTTCTACTTCTTCTGCTTCACCCTCCAGACTTCACCTTCTCCTTCTCCTTCTTCTGTTTCTTCTGATTCACCCTCCAGACTTCACCTTCTCCTTCTCCTTCTTCTACTTCTTCTGATTCACCCTCCAGACTTCACCTTCTCCTTCTCCTTCGTCTACTTCTTCTGATTCACCCTCCAGACTACACCTTCTCCTTCTCCTTCTTCTACTTCTTCTGATTCACCCTCCAGACTTCACCTTCTCCTTCTCCTTCTTCTACTTCTTCTGATTCACCCTCCAGACTTCACCTTCTCCTTCTCCTTCTTCTGCTTCTTCTGATTCACCCTCCTGACTTCACCTTCTCCTTCTCCTTCTTCTACATCTTCTGATTCACCCTCCTGACTTCACCTTCTCCTTCTCCTTCTTCTACTTCTTCTGCTTCACCCTCCAGACTTCACCTTCTCCTTCTCCTTCTTCTACTTCTTCGGATTCACCCTCCAGACTTCACCTTCTCCTTCTCCTTCTTCTACTTCTTCTGATTCACCCTCCAGACTTCACCTTCTCCTTCTCCTTCTTCTGCTTCTTCTGTTTCACCCTCCAGACTTCACCTTCTCCTTCTCCTTATTCTGCTTCTTCTGAATCACCCTCCAGACTTCACCTTCTCCTTCTCCTTCTTCTGCTTCATCTGATTCACCCTCCAGACTTCACCTTCTCCTTCTCCTTCTTCTGCTTCTTCTGATTCACCCTCCAGACTTCACCTTCTCCTTCTCCTTCTTCTACTTCTTCTGATTCACCCTCCAGACTTCACCTTCTCCATCTCCTTCTTCTGCTTCTTCTGATTCACCCTTCAGACTTCACCTTCTCCTTCTCCTTCGTCTACTTCTTCTGATTCACCCTCCTGACTTCACCTTCTCCTTCTCCTTCCTCTACATCTTCTGATTCACCCTCTTGACTTCACCTTCTCCTTCTCCTTCTTCTACTTCTTCTGCTTCACCCTCCAGACTTCAGCTTCTCCTTCTCCTTCTTCTACTTCTTCTGATTCACCCTCCAGACTTCACCTTCTCCTTCTCCTTCTTCTACTTCTTCTGATTCACCCTCCAGACTTCACCTTCTCCTTCTCCTTCTTCTACTTCTTCTGATTCACCCTCCAGACTTCACCTTCTCCTTCTCCTTCTTCTGCTTCTTCTGATTCACCCTCCAGACTTCACCTTCTCCTTCTCCTTATTCTGCTTCTTCTGAATCACCCTCCAGACTTCACCTTCTCCTTCTCCTTCTTCTGCTTCTTCTGATTCACCCTCCAGACTTCACCTTCTCCTTCTTCTGCTTCTTCTGATTTACCCTCCAGACTTCACCTTCTCCTTCTCCTTCTTCTACTTCTTCTGATTCACCCTCCAGACTTCACCTTCTCCATCTCCTTCTTCTGCTTCTTCTGATTCACACTCCAGACTTCACCTTCTCCTTCTCCTTCGTCTACTTCTTCTGATTCACCCTCCAGACTACACCTTCTCCTTCTCCTTCTTCTACTTCTTCTGATTCACCCTCCAGACTTCACCTTCTCCTTCTCCTTCTTCTGTTTCTTCTGATTCACCCTCCAGACTTCACCTTCTCCTTCTCCTTCTTCTACTACTTCTGATCCACCCTCCAGACTTCACCTTCTCCTTCTCCTTCTTCTACTTCTTCTGATTCACCCTCCAGACTTCATCTTCTCCTTCTCCTTCTTCTGCTTCTTCTGATTCACCCTCCAGACTTCACCTTCTCCTTCTCCTTCTTCTGCTTCTTCTGATTCACCCTCCAGACTTCACCTTCTCCTTCTTCTTCTTCTACTTCTTCTGATTCACCCTCCAGTCTTCACCTTCTCCTTCTCCTTCTTCTGTTTCTTCTGCTTCACCCTCCAGACTTCACCTTCTCCTTCTCTTTCTTCTGCTTCTTCTGATTCACCCTCCAGACTTCACCTTCTCCTTCTCCTTCTTCTGATTCTTCTGATTCACCCTCCAGACTTCACCTTCTCCTTCTCCTTCTTCTGCTTCTTCTGATTCACCCTCCTGACTTCACCTTCTCCTTCTCCTTCTTCTACTTCTTCTGATTTACCCACCTGACTTCACCTTCTCCTTCTCCTTCTTCTACTTCTTCTGCTTCACCCTCCAGACTTCACCTTCTCCTTCTCCTTCTTCTACTTCTTCTGATTCACCCTCCAGACTTCACCTTCTCCTTCTCCTTCTTCTGCTTCTTCTGATTCACCCTCCAGACTTCACCTTCTCCTTCTCCTTATTCTGCTTCTTCTGATTCACCCTCCAGACTTCACATTCTCCTTCTCCTTATTCTGCTTCTTCTGATTCACCCTCCAGACTTCACCTTCTCCTTCTCCTTCCTCTGCTTCTTCTGATTCACCCTCCAGACTTCACATTCTCCTTCTCCTTCTTCTGATTCTTCTGATTCACCCTCCAGACTTCACCTTCTCCTTCTCCATCTTCTGCTTCTTCCGATTCACCCTCCTGACTTCACCTTCTCCTTCTCCTTCTTCTACTTCTTCTGATTCACCCTCCTGACTTCACCTTCTCCTTCTCCATCTTCTAATTCTTCTGCTTCACCCTCCAGACTTCAACTTCTCCTTCTCCTTCTTCTACTTCTTCTGATTCACCCTCCAGACTTCACCTTCTCCTTCTCCTTCTTCTGCTTCTTCTGATTCACCCTCCAGACTTCACCTTCTCCTTCTCCTTATTCTGCTTCTTCTGATTCACCCTCCAGACTTCACCTTCTCCTTCTCTTTCTTCTGCTTCTTCTGATTCACCCTCCAGACTTCACCTTCTCCTTCTCCTTCTTCTGATTCTTCTGATTCACCCTCCAGACTTCACCTTCTCCTTCTCCTTCTTCTGCTTCTTCTGATTCACCCTCCTGACTTCACCTTCTCCTTCTCCTTCTTCTACTTCTTCTGATTCACCCTCCTGACTTCACCTTCTCCTTCTCCTTCTTCTACTTCTTCTGCTTCACCCTCCAGACTTCTCCTTCTCCTTCTCCTTCTTCTACTTCTTCTGATTCACCCTCCAGACTTGACCTTCTCCTTTTCCTTCTTCTACTTCTTCTGATTCACCCTCCAGACTTCACCTTCTCCTTCTCCTTCTTCTGCTTCTTCTGCTTCACCGTCCTGACTTCACCTTCTCCTTCTCCTTCTTCTACTTCTTCTGCTTCATCCCCCTGACATCACCTGCTCCTTCTCCTTCTTCTGCTTCTTCTGATTCACCCTCCTAACTTCAGCTTCTCCTTCTCCTTCTTCTGCTTCTTCTGATTCACCCTCCTGACTTCACCTTCTCCTTCTCCTTCTTCTGCTTCTTCTGATTCACCCTCCAGACTTCACCTTCTCCTTCTCCTTCTTCTGCTTCTTCTGATTCACCCTCCAGACTTCACCTTCTCCTTCTCCTTCTTCTGCTTCTTCTGATTCACCCTCCAGACTACACCTTCTCCTTCTCCTTCTTCTACTTCTTCTGATTCACCCTCCAGACTTCACCTTCTCCTTCTCCTTCTTCTGTTTCTTCTGATTCACCCTCCAGACTTCACCTTCTCCTTCTCCTTCTTCTGCTTCTTCTGATTCACCCTCCAGACTTCACCTTCTCCTTCTCCTTCTTCTGCTTCTTCTGATTCACCCTCCAGACCTCACCTTCTCCTTCTCCTTCTTCTACTTCTTCTGATTCACCCTCCAGACTTCATCTTCTCCTTCTCCTTCTTCTGCTTCTTCTGATTCACCCTCCAGACTTCACCTTCTCCTTCTCCTTCTTCTGCTTCTTCTGATTCACCCTCCAGACTTCACCTTCTCCTTCTCCTTCTTCTACTTCTTCTGATTCACCCTCCAGACTGCACCTTCTCCTTCTCCTTCTTCAACTTCTTCTGATTCACCCTCCAGTCTTCACCTTCTCCTTCTCCTTCTTCTGTATCTTCTGCTTCACCCTCCAGACTTCACCTTCTCCTTCTCTTTCTTCTGCTTCTTCTGATTCACCCTCCAGACTTCACCTTCTCCTTCTCCTTCTTCTGATTCTTCTGATTCACCCTACAGACTTCACCTTCTCCTTCTCCTTCTTCTGCTTCTTCTGATTCACCCTCCTGATTTCACCTTCTCCTTCTCCTTCTTCTACTTCTTCTGATTCACCCTCCTGACTTCACCTTCTCCTTCTCCTTCTTCTGCTTCACCCTCCAGACTTCACCTTCTCCTTCTCCTTCTTCTACTTCTTCTGATTCACCCTCCAGACTTCACCTTCTCCTTCTCCTTCTTCTGCTTCTTCTGATTCACCCTCCAGACTTCACCTTCTCCTTCTCCTTATTCTGCTTCTTCTCATTCACCCTCCAGACTTCACCTTCTCCTTCTCCTTCTTCTGCTTCTTCTGATTCACCCTCCAGACTTCACCTTCTCCTTCTACTTCTTCAGCTTCTTCTGATTCACCCTCCAGACTTCACCTTCTTCTTCTCCTTCCTCTGCTTCTTCTGATTCACCCTCCAGACTTCACCTTCTCCTTCTCCTTCTTCTACTTCTTCTGATTCACCCTCCAGACTTCACCATCTCCTTCTCTTTCTTCTGCTTCTTCTGATTCACCCTCCAGACTTCACATTCTCCTTCTCCTTCTTCTGATTCTTCTGATTCACCCTCCAGACTTCACCTTCTCCTTCTCCTTCTTCTGCTTCTTCTGATTCACCCTCCTGACTTCACCTTCTCCTTCTCCTTCTTCTACTTCTTCTGATTCACCCTCCTGACTTCACCTTCTCCTTCTCCTTCTTCTACTTCTTCTGCTTCACCCTCCAGACTTCACCTTCTCCTTCTCCTTCTTCTACTTCTTCTGATTCAACATCCAGACTTCACCTTCTCCTTCTCCTTCTTCTACTTCTTCTGATTCACCCTCCAGACTTCACCTTCTCCTTCTCCTTCTTCTCCTTCTTCTGATTCTCCCTCCAGACTTCACCTTCTCCTTCTCCTTCTTCTGCTTCTTCTGATTCACCCTCCAGACTTCACCTTCTCCTTCTCCTTATTCTGCTTCTTCTGATTCACCCTCCAGACTTCACCTTCTCCTTCTCCTTCTTCTACTTCTTCTGATTCACCCTCCAGACTTCACCTTCTCCATCTCCTTCTTCTGCATCTTCTGATTCACCCTCCAGACTTCACCTTCTCCTTCTCCTTCGTCTACTTCTTCTGATTCACCCTCCAGACTACACCTTCTCCTTCTCCTTCGTCTACTTCTTCTGATTCACCCTCCAGACTTCACCTTCTCCTTCTCCTTCTTCTGTTTCTTCTGATTCACCGTCCAGACTTCACCTTCTCCTTCTCCTTCTTCTACTACTTCTGATTCACCCTCCAGACTTCACCTTCTCCTTCTCCTTCTTCTACTTCTTCTGATTCACACTCCAGACTTCATCTTCTCCTTCTCCTTCTTCTGCTTCTTCTGATTCACCCTCCAGACTTCACCTTCTCCTTCTCCTTCTTCTGCTTCTTCTGATTCACCCTCCAGACTTCACCTTCTCCTTCTCCTTCTTCTACTTCTTCTGATTCACCCTCCAGACTTCACCTTCTCCTTCTCCTTCTTCCACTTCTTCTGATTCACCCTCCAGTCTTCACCTTCTCCTTCTCCTTCTTCTGTTTCTTCTGCTTCACCCTCCAGACTTCACCTTCTCCTTCTCTTTCTTCTGCTTCTTCTGATTCACCCTCCAGACTTCACCTTCTCCTTCTCCTTTTTCTGATTCTTCTGATTCACCCTCCAGACTTCTCCTTCTCCTTCTCCTTCTTCTGCTTCTTCTGATTCACCCTCCTGACTTCACCTTCTCCTTCTCCTTCTTCTACTTCTTCTGATTCACCCTCCTGACTTCACCTTCTCCTTCTCCTTCTTCTACTTCTTCTGCTTCACCCTCCAGACTTCACCTTCTCCTTCTCCTTCTTCTACTTCTTCTGATTCACCCTCCAGACTTCATCTTCTCCTTCTCCTTCTTCTGCTTCTTCTGATTCACCCTCCAGACTTCACCTTCTCCTTCTCCTTATTCTGCTTCTTCTGATTCACCTTCCAGACTTCACCTTCTCCTTCTCCTGATTCTGCTTCTTCTGATTCACCCTCCAGACTTCACATTCTCCTTCTCCTTCTTCTGCTTCTTCTGCTTCACCCTCCAGACTTCACCTTCTCCTTCTCCTTCTTCTGCTTCTTCTGATTCACCCTCCTGACTTCAACTTCTCCTTCTCCTTCTTCTACTTCTTCTGATTCACCCTCCTGACTTCACCTTCTCCTTCTCCTTCTTCTACTTCTTCTGCTTCACCCTCCAGACTTCACCTTCTCCTTCTCCTTCTTCTACTTCTTCTGATTCAACCTCCAGACATCACCTTCTCCTTCTCCTTCTTCTACTTCTTCTGATTCACCCTCCAGACTTCACCTTCTCCTTCTCCTTCTTCTACTTCTTCTGATTCACCCTCCAGACTTCACCTTCTCCTTCTCCTTCTTCTGCTTCTTCTGATTCACCCTCCAGACTTCACCTTCTACTTCTCCTTATTCTGCTTCTTCTGATTCACCCTCCAGATTCTCCTTCTCCTTCTCCTTCTTCTGCTTCTTCTGATTCACCCTCCAGACTTCACCTTCTCCTTCTCCTTCTTCTGCTTCTTCTGATTCACCCTCCAGACTTCACCTTCTCCTTCTCCTTCTTCTACTTCTTCTGATTCACCCTCCAGACTTCACCTTCTCCATCTCCTTCTTCTGCTTCTTCTGATTCACCATCCAGAATTCACCTTCTCCTTCTCCTTCGTCTACCTCTTCTGATTCACCCTCCAGACTACACCTTCTCCTTCTCCTTCTTCTACTTCTTCTGATTCACCCTCCAGACTTCACCTTCTCCTTCTCCTTCTTCTGTTTCTTCTGATTCACCGTCCAGACTTCACCTTCTCCTTCTCCTTCTTCTACTACTTCTGATTCACCCTCCAGACTTCACCTTCTCCTTCTCCTTCTTCTACTTCTTCTGATTCACCCTCCAGACTTCATCTTCTCCTTCTCCTTCTTCTGCTTCTTCTGATTCACCCTCCAGACTTCACCTTCTCCTTCTCCTTCTTCTGCTTCTTCTGATTCATCCTCCAGACTTCACCTTCTCCTTCTCCTTCTTCTACTTCTTCTGATTCACCCTCCAGACTTCACCTTCTCCTTCTCCTTCTTCCACTTCTTCTGATTCACCCTCCAGTCTTCACCTTCTCCTTCTCCTTCTTCTGTTTCTTCTGCTTCACCCTCCAGACTTCACCTTCTCCTTCTCTTTCTTCTGCTTCTTCTGATTCACCCTCCAGACTTCACCTTCTCCTTCTCCTTCTTCTGATTCTTCTGATTCACCCTCCAGACTTCACCTTCTCCTTCTCCTTCTTCTGCTTCTTCTGATTCACCCTCCTGACTTCACCTTCTCCTTCTCCTTCTTCTACTTCTTCTGATTCACCCTCCTGACTTCACCTTCTCCTTCTCCTTCTTCTACTTCTTCTGCTTCACCCTCCAGACTTCACCTTCTCCTTCTCCTTCTTCTACTTCTTCTGATTCACCCTCCAGACTTCATCTTCTCCTTCTCCTTCTTCTGCTTCTTCTGATTCACCCTCCAGACTTCACCTTCTCCTTCTCCTTATTCTGCTTCTTCTGATTCACCCTCCAGACTTCACCTTCTCCTTCTCCTGATTCTGCTTCTTCTGATTCACCCTCCAGACTTCACCTTCTCCTTCTCCTTCTTCTGCTTCTTCTGATTCACCCTCCTGACTTCACCTTCTCCTTCTCCTTCTTCTACTTCTTCTGATTCACCCTCCTGACTTCACCTTCTCCTTCTCCTTCTTCTCCTTCTTCTGCTTCACCCTCCAGACTTCACCTTCTCCTTCTCCTTCTTCTACTTCTTCTGATTCACCCTCCAGACTTCATCTTCTCCTTCTCCTTCTTCTGCTTCTTCTGATTCACCCTCCAGACTTCACCTTCTCCTTCTCCTTATTCTGCTTCTTCTGATTCACCCTCCAGACTTCACCTTCTCCTTCTCCTGATTCTGCTTCTTCTGATTCACCCTCCAGACTTCACCTTCTCCTTCTCCTTCTTCTGCTTCTTCTGATTCACCCTCCTGACTTCACCTTCTCCTTCTCCTTCTTCTACTTCTTCTGATTCACCCTCCTGACTTCACCTTCTCCTTCTCCTTCTTCTCCTTCTTCTGCTTCACCCTCCAGACTTCATCTTCTCCTTCTCCTTCTTCTACTTCTTCTGATTCACACTCCAGACTTCACCTTCTCCTTCTCCTGCTTCTGTTTCTTCTGATTCACCCTCCATACTTCACCTTCACTTCTCCTTATTCTGCTTCTTCTGATTCACCCTCCAGACTTCAACTTCTCCTTCTCCTTCTTCTGCTTCTTCTGATTCACCCTCCAGACTTCACCTTCTCCTTCTCCTTCTTCTGCTTCTTCTGATTCACCCTCCAGACTTCACCTTCTCCTTCTCCTTCTTCTGCTTCTTCTGATTCACCCTGCAGACTTCACCTTCTCCTTCTCCTTCTTCTACTTCTTCTGATTCACCCTCCAGACTTCACCTTCTCCTTATCTTTCTTCTGCTTCTTCTGATTCACCCTCCAGATTTCATCTTCTCCTTCTCCTTCTTCTGCTTCTTCTGATTCACCCTCCAGACTTCACCTTCTCCTTCTCCTTCTTCTGCTTCTTCTGATTCACCCTCCAGACTTCACCTTCTCCTTCTCCTTCTTCTGCTTCTTCTGATTCACCCTCCAGACTTCACCTTCTCCTTCTCCTTCTTCTACTTCTTCTGATTCACCCTCCAGACCTCACCTTCTCCTTCTCCTTCTTCTACTTCTTCTGATTCACCCTCCAGATTTGATCTTCTCCTTCTCCTTCTTCTGCTTCTTCTGATTCACCCTCCAGACATCACCTTCTCCTTCTCCTTCTTCTGCTTCTTCTGATTCACCCTCCTGACTTCACCTTCTCCTTCTCCTTCTTCTACTTCTTCTGATTCACCCTCCTGACTTCACCTTCTCCTTCTCCTTCTTCTACTTCTTCTGCTTCACCCTCCAGACTTCACCTTCTCCTTCTCCTTCTTCTACTTCTTCTGATTCACCCTCCAGACTTGACCTTCTCCTTCTCCTTCTTCTACTTCTTCTGATTCACCCTCCAGACTTCACCTTCTCCTTCTCCTTCTTCTGCTTCTTCTGCTTCACCGTCCTGACTTCACCTTCTCCTTCTCCTTCTTCTACTTCTTCTGCTTCATCCCCCTGACATCACCTGCTCCTTCTCCTTCTTCTGCTTCTTCTGATTCACCCTCCTAACTTCACCTTCTCCTTCTCCTTCTTCTGCTTCTTCTGATTCACCCTCCTGACTTCACCTTCTCCTTCTCCTTCTTCTGCTTCTTCTGATTCACCCTCCAGACTTCACCTTCTCCTTCTCTTTCTTCTGCTTCTTCTGATTCACCCTCCAGACTTCACCTTCTCCTTCTCCTTCTTCTGATTCTTCTGATTCACCCTCCAGACTTCACCTTCTCCTTCTCCTTCTTCTGCTTCTTCTGATTCACCCTCCTGACTTCACCTTCTCCTTCTCCTTCTTCTACTTCTTCTGATTCACCCTCCTGACTTCACCTTCTCCTTCTCCTTCTTCTACTTCTTCTGCTTCACCCTCCAGACTTCACCTTCTCCTTCTCCTTCTTCTACTTCTTCTGATTCACCCTCCAGACTTGACCTTCTCCTTCTCCTCCTTCTACTTATTCTGATTCACCCTCCAGACTTCACCTTCTCCTTCTCCTTCTTCTGCTTCTTCTGCTTCACCGTCCTGACTTCACCTTCTCCTTCTCCTTCTTCTACTTCTTCTGCTTCATCCCGCTGACATCACCTGCTCCTTCTCCTTCTTCTGCTTCTTCTGATTCACCCTCCTAACTTCACCTTCTCCTTCTCCTTCTTCTGCTTCTTCTGATTCACCCTCCTGACTTCACCTTCTCCTTCTCCTTCTTCTGCTTCTTCTGATTCACCCTCCGGACTTCACCTTCTCCTTCTCCTTCTTCTGCTTCTTCTGATTCACCCTCCAGACTTCACCTTCTCCTTCTCCTTCTTCTGATTCTTCTGATTCACCCTCCAGACTTCACCTTCTCCTTCTCCTTCTTCTGCTTCTTCTGATTCACCCTCCTGACCTCACCTTCTCCTTCTCCTTCTTCTACTTCTTCTGATTCACCCTCCAGACTTCACCTTCTCCTTCTCCTTCTTCTACTTCTTCTGCTTCACCCTCCAGACTTCACCTTCTCCTTCTCCTTCTTCTGCTTCTTCTGATTCACCCTCCAGACTTCTTCTTCTCCTTCTCCTTCTTCTGCTTCTTCTGATTCACCCTCCAGACTTCACCTTCTCCTTCTCCTTCTTCTGCTTCTTCTGATTCACCCTCCAGACTTCACCTTCTCCTTCTCCTTCTTCTACTTCTTCTGATTCACCCTCCAGACTTCACCTTCTCCATTTCCTTCTTCTGCTTCTTCTGATTCACCCTCCAGACTTCACCTTCTCCTTCTCCTTCGTCTACTTCTTCTGATTGACCCTCCAGACTACACCTTCTCCTTCTCCTTCTTCTACTTCTTCTGATTCACCCTCCTGACTTCACCTTCTCCTTCTCCTTCTTCTACTTCTTCTGCTTCACCCTCCAGACTTCACCTTCTCCTTCTCCTTCTTCTACTTCTTCTGATTCACCCTCCAGACTTCATCTTCTCCTTCTCCTTCTTCTGCTTCTTCTGATTCACCCTCCAGACTTCACCTTCTCCTTCTCCTTATTCTGCTTCTTCTGATTCACCCTCCAGACTTCACCTTCTCCTTCTCCTGATTCTGCTTCTTCTGATTCACCCTCCAGACTTCACCTTCTCCTTCTCCTTCTTCTGCTTCTTCTGATTCACCCTCCTGACTTCACCTTCTCCTTCTCCTTCTTCTACTTCTTCTGATTCACCCTCCTGACTTCACCTTCTCCTTCTCCTTCTTCTACTTCTTCTGCTTCACCCTCCAGACTTCACCTTCTCCTTCTCCTTCTTCTACTTCTTCTGATTCACCCTCCAGACTTCACCTTCTCCTTCTCCTTCTTCTGCTTCTTCTGATTCACCCTCCATACTTCACCTTCACTTCTCCTTATTCTGCTTCTTCTGATTCACCCTCCAGACTTCAACTTCTCCTTCTCCTTCTTCTGCTTCTTCTGATTCACCCTCCAGACTTCAACTTCTCCTTCTCCTTCTTCTGCTTCTTCTGATTCACCCTCCAGACTTCACCTTCTCCTTCTCCTTCTTCTGCTTCTTCTGATTCACCCTCCAGACTTCACCTTCTCCTTCTCCTTCTTCTACTTCTTCTGATTCACCCTCCAGACTTCACCTTCTCCTTCTCTTTCTTCTGCTTCTTCTGATTCACCCTCCAGATTTCATCATCTCCTTCTCCTTCTTCTGCTTCTTCTGATTCACCCTCCAGACTTCACCTTCTCCTTCTCCTTCTTCTGCTTCTTCTGATTCACCCTCCAGACTTCACCTTCTCCTTCTCCTTCTTCTGCTTCTTCTGATTCACCCTCCAGACTTCACCTTCTCCTTCTCCTTCTTCTACTTCTTCTGATTCACCCTCAAGACCTCACCTTCTCCTTCTCCTTCTTCTACTTCTTCTGATTCACCCTCCAGATTTCATCTTCTCCTTCTCCTTCTTCTGCTTCTTCTGATTCACCCTCCAGACTTCACCTTCTCCTTCTCCTTCTTCTGCTTCTTCTGATTCACCCTCCTGACTTCACCTTCTCCTTCTCCTTCTTCTACTTCTTCTGATTCACCCTCCTGACTTCACCTTCTCCTTCTCCTTCTTCTACTTCTTCTGCTTCACCCTCCAGACTTCACCTTCTCCTTCTCCTTCTTCTACTTCTTCTGATTCACCCTCCAGACTTGACCTTCTCCTTCTCCTTCTTCTACTTCTTCTGATTCACCCTCCAGACTTCACCTTCTCCTTCTCCTTCTTCAGCTTCTTCTGCTTCACCGTCCTGACTTCACCTTCTCCTTCTCCTTCTTCTACTTCTTCTGCTTCATCCCCCTGACATCACCTGCTCCTTCTCCTTCTTCTGCTTCTTCTGATTCACCCTCCTAACTTCACCTTCTCCTTCTCCTTCTTCTGCCTCTTCTGATTCACCCTCCTGACTTCACCTTCTCCTTCTCCTTCTTCTGCTTCTTCTGATTCACCCTCCAGACTTCACCTTCTCCTTCTCTTTCTTCTGCTTCTTCTGATTCACCCTCCAGATTTCACCTTCTCCTTCTCCTTCTTCTGATTCTTCTGATTCACCCTCCAGACTTCACCTTCTCCTTCTCCTTCTTCTGCTTCTTCTGATTCACCCTCCTGACTTCACCTTCTCCTTCTCCTTCTTCTACTTCTTCTGATTCACCCTCCTGACTTCACCTTCTCCTTCTCCTTCTTCTACTTCTTCTGCTTCACCCTCTAGACTTCACCTTCTCCTTCTCCTTCTTCTACTTCTTCTGATTCACCCTCCAGACTTGACCTTCTCCTTCTCCTTCTTCTACTTATTCTGATTCACCCTCCAGACTTCACCTTCTCCTTCTCCTTCTTCTGCTTCTTCTGCTTCACCGTCCTGACTTCACCTTCTCCTTCTCCTTCTTCTACTTCTTCTGCTTCATCCCGCTGACATCACCTGCTCCTTCTCCTTCTTCTGCTTCTTCTGATTCACCCTCCTAACTTCACCTTCTCCTTCTCCTTCTTCTGCTTCTTCTGATTCACCCTCCTGACTTCACCTTCTCCTTCTCCTTCTTCTGCTTCTTCTGATTCACCCTCCTAACTTCACCTTCTCCTTCTCCTTCTTCTGCTTCTTCTGATTCACCCTCCTGACTTCACCTTCTCCTTCTCCTTCTTCTGCTTCTTCTGATTCACCCTCCAGACTTCAGCTTCTCCTTCTCCTTCTTCTGCTTCTTCTGATTCACCCTCCAGACTTCACCTTCTCCTTCTCCTTCTTCTGATTCTTCTGATTCACCCTCCAGACTTCACCTTCTCCTTCTCTTTCTTCTGCTTCTTCTGATTCACCCTCAAGACCTCACCTTCTCCTTCTCCTTCTTCTACTTCTTCTGATTCACCCTCCAGATTTCATCTTCTCCTTCTCCTTCTTCTGCTTCTTCTGATTCACCCTCCAGACTTCACCTTCTCCTTCTCCTTCTTCTGCTTCTTCTGATTCACCCTCCTGACTTCACCTTCTCCTTCTCCTTCTTCTACTTCTTCTGATTCACCCTCCTGACTTCACCTTCTCCTTCTCCTTCTTCTACTTCTTCTGCTTCACCCTCCAGACTTCACCTTCTCCTTCTCCTTCTTCTACTTCTTCTGATTCACCCTCCAGACTTGACCTTCTCCTTCTCCTTCTTCTACTTCTTCTGATTCACCCTCCAGACTTCACCTTCTCCTTCTCCTTATTCTGCTTCTTCTGATTCACCCTCCAGACTTCACCTTCTCCTTCTCCTGATTCTGCTTCTTCTGATTCACCCTCCAGACTTCACCTTCTCCTTCTCCTTCTTCTGCTTCTTCTGATTCACCCTCCTGACTTCACCTTCTCCTTCTCCTTCTTCTACTTCTTCTGATTCACCCTCCTGACTTCACCTTCTCCTTCTCCTTCTTCTCCTTCTTCTGCTTCACCCTCCAGACTTCATCTTCTCCTTCTCCTTCTTCTACTTCTTCTGATTCACACTCCAGACTTCACCTTCTCCTTCTCCTGCTTCTGTTTCTTCTGATTCACCCTCCATACTTCACCTTCACTTCTCCTTATTCTGCTTCTTCTGATTCACCCTCCAGACTTCAACTTCTCCTTCTCCTTCTTCTGCTTCTTCTGATTCACCCTCCAGACTTCACCTTCTCCTTCTCCTTCTTCTGCTTCTTCTGATTCACCCTCCAGACTTCACCTTCTCCTTCTCCTTCTTCTGCTTCTTCTGATTCACCCTGCAGACTTCACCTTCTCCTTCTCCTTCTTCTACTTCTTCTGATTCACCCTCCAGACTTCACCTTCTCCTTATCTTTCTTCTGCTTCTTCTGATTCACCCTCCAGATTTCATCTTCTCCTTCTCCTTCTTCTGCTTCTTCTGATTCACCCTCCAGACTTCACCTTCTCCTTCTCCTTCTTCTGCTTCTTCTGATTCACCCTCCAGACTTCACCTTCTCCTTCTCCTTCTTCTGCTTCTTCTGATTCACCCTCCAGACTTCACCTTCTCCTTCTCCTTCTTCTACTTCTTCTGATTCACCCTCCAGACCTCACCTTCTCCTTCTCCTTCTTCTACTTCTTCTGATTCACCCTCCAGATTTGATCTTCTCCTTCTCCTTCTTCTGCTTCTTCTGATTGACCCTCCAGACATCACCTTCTCCTTCTCCTTCTTCTGCTTCTTCTGATTCACCCTCCTGACTTCACCTTCTCCTTCTCCTTCTTCTACTTCTTCTGATTCACCCTCCTGACTTCACCTTCTCCTTCTCCTTCTTCTACTTCTTCTGCTTCACCCTCCAGACTTCACCTTCTCCTTCTCCTTCTTCTACTTCTTCTGATTCACCCTCCAGACTTGACCTTCTCCTTCTCCTTCTTCTACTTCTTCTGATTCACCCTCCAGACTTCACCTTCTCCTTCTCCTTCTTCTGCTTCTTCTGCTTCACCGTCCTGACTTCACCTTCTCCTTCTCCTTCTTCTACTTCTTCTGCTTCATCCCCCTGACATCACCTGCTCCTTCTCCTTCTTCTGCTTCTTCTGATTCACCCTCCTAACTTCACCTTCTCCTTCTCCTTCTTCTGCTTCTTCTGATTCACCCTCCTGACTTCACCTTCTCCTTCTCCTTCTTCTGCTTCTTCTGATTCACCCTCCAGACTTCACCTTCTCCTTCTCTTTCTTCTGCTTCTTCTGATTCACCCTCCAGACTTCACCTTCTCCTTCTCCTTCTTCTGATTCTTCTGATTCACCCTCCAGACTTCACCTTCTCCTTCTCCTTCTTCTGCTTCTTCTGATTCACCCTCCTGACTTCACCTTCTCCTTCTCCTTCTTCTACTTCTTCTGATTCACCCTCCTGACTTCACCTTCTCCTTCTCCTTCTTCTACTTCTTCTGCTTCACCCTCCAGACTTCACCTTCTCCTTCTCCTTCTTCTACTTCTTCTGATTCACCCTCCAGACTTGACCTTCTCCTTCTCCTCCTTCTACTTATTCTGATTCACCCTCCAGACTTCACCTTCTCCTTCTCCTTCTTCTGCTTCTTCTGCTTCACCGTCCTGACTTCACCTTCTCCTTCTCCTTCTTCTACTTCTTCTGCTTCATCCCGCTGACATCACCTGCTCCTTCTCCTTCTTCTGCTTCTTCTGATTCACCCTCCTAACTTCACCTTCTCCTTCTCCTTCTTCTGCTTCTTCTGATTCACCCTCCTGACTTCACCTTCTCCTTCTCCTTCTTCTGCTTCTTCTGATTCACCCTCCGGACTTCACCTTCTCCTTCTCCTTCTTCTGCTTCTTCTGATTCACCCTCCAGACTTCACCTTCTCCTTCTCCTTCTTCTGATTCTTCTGATTCACCCTCCAGACTTCACCTTCTCCTTCTCCTTCTTCTGCTTCTTCTGATTCACCCTCCTGACCTCACCTTCTCCTTCTCCTTCTTCTACTTCTTCTGATTCACCCTCCAGACTTCACCTTCTCCTTCTCCTTCTTCTACTTCTTCTGCTTCACCCTCCAGACTTCACCTTCTCCTTCTCCTTCTTCTGCTTCTTCTGATTCACCCTCCAGACTTCTTCTTCTCCTTCTCCTTCTTCTGCTTCTTCTGATTCACCCTCCAGACTTCACCTTCTCCTTCTCCTTCTTCTGCTTCTTCTGATTCACCCTCCAGACTTCACCTTCTCCTTCTCCTTCTTCTACTTCTTCTGATTCACCCTCCAGACTTCACCTTCTCCATTTCCTTCTTCTGCTTCTTCTGATTCACCCTCCAGACTTCACCTTCTCCTTCTCCTTCGTCTACTTCTTCTGATTGACCCTCCAGACTACACCTTCTCCTTCTCCTTCTTCTACTTCTTCTGATTCACCCTCCTGACTTCACCTTCTCCTTCTCCTTCTTCTACTTCTTCTGCTTCACCCTCCAGACTTCACCTTCTCCTTCTCCTTCTTCTACTTCTTCTGATTCACCCTCCAGACTTCATCTTCTCCTTCTCCTTCTTCTGCTTCTTCTGATTCACCCTCCAGACTTCACCTTCTCCTTCTCCTTATTCTGCTTCTTCTGATTCACCCTCCAGACTTCACCTTCTCCTTCTCCTGATTCTGCTTCTTCTGATTCACCCTCCAGACTTCACCTTCTCCTTCTCCTTCTTCTGCTTCTTCTGATTCACCCTCCTGACTTCACCTTCTCCTTCTCCTTCTTCTACTTCTTCTGATTCACCCTCCTGACTTCACCTTCTCCTTCTCCTTCTTCTACTTCTTCTGCTTCACCCTCCAGACTTCACCTTCTCCTTCTCCTTCTTCTACTTCTTCTGATTCACCCTCCAGACTTCACCTTCTCCTTCTTCTGCTTCTTCTGATTCACCCTCCATACTTCACCTTCACTTCTCCTTATTCTGCTTCTTCTGATTCACCCTCCAGACTTCAACTTCTCCTTCTCCTTCTTCTGCTTCTTCTGATTCACCCTCCAGACTTCAACTTCTCCTTCTCCTTCTTCTGCTTCTTCTGATTCACCCTCCAGACTTCACCTTCTCCTTCTCCTTCTTCTGCTTCTTCTGATTCACCCTCCAGACTTCACCTTCTCCTTCTCCTTCTTCTACTTCTTCTGATTCACCCTCCAGACTTCACCTTCTCCTTCTCTTTCTTCTGCTTCTTCTGATTCACCCTCCAGATTTCATCATCTCCTTCTCCTTCTTCTGCTTCTTCTGATTCACCCTCCAGACTTCACCTTCTCCTTCTCCTTCTTCTGCTTCTTCTGATTCACCCTCCAGACTTCACCTTCTCCTTCTCCTTCTTCTGCTTCTTCTGATTCACCCTCCAGACTTCACCTTCTCCTTCTCCTTCTTCTACTTCTTCTGATTCACCCTCAAGACCTCACCTTCTCCTTCTCCTTCTTCTACTTCTTCTGATTCACCCTCCAGATTTCATCTTCTCCTTCTCCTTCTTCTGCTTCTTCTGATTCACCCTCCAGACTTCACCTTCTCCTTCTCCTTCTTCTGCTTCTTCTGATTCACCCTCCTGACTTCACCTTCTCCTTCTCCTTCTTCTACTTCTTCTGATTCACCCTCCTGACTTCACCTTCTCCTTCTCCTTCTTCTACTTCTTCTGCTTCACCCTCCAGACTTCACCTTCTCCTTCTCCTTCTTCTACTTCTTCTGATTCACCCTCCAGACTTGACCTTCTCCTTCTCCTTCTTCTACTTCTTCTGATTCACCCTCCAGACTTCACCTTCTCCTTCTCCTTCTTCAGCTTCTTCTGCTTCACCGTCCTGACTTCACCTTCTCCTTCTCCTTCTTCTACTTCTTCTGCTTCATCCCCCTGACATCACCTGCTCCTTCTCCTTCTTCTGCTTCTTCTGATTCACCCTCCTAACTTCACCTTCTCCTTCTCCTTCTTCTGCCTCTTCTGATTCACCCTCCTGACTTCACCTTCTCCTTCTCCTTCTTCTGCTTCTTCTGATTCACCCTCCAGACTTCACCTTCTCCTTCTCTTTCTTCTGCTTCTTCTGATTCACCCTCCAGATTTCACCTTCTCCTTCTCCTTCTTCTGATTCTTCTGATTCACCCTCCAGACTTCACCTTCTCCTTCTCCTTCTTCTGCTTCTTCTGATTCACCCTCCTGACTTCACCTTCTCCTTCTCCTTCTTCTACTTCTTCTGATTCACCCTCCTGACTTCACCTTCTCCTTCTCCTTCTTCTACTTCTTCTGCTTCACCCTCTAGACTTCACCTTCTCCTTCTCCTTCTTCTACTTCTTCTGATTCACCCTCCAGACTTGACCTTCTCCTTCTCCTTCTTCTACTTATTCTGATTCACCCTCCAGACTTCACCTTCTCCTTCTCCTTCTTCTGCTTCTTCTGCTTCACCGTCCTGACTTCACCTTCTCCTTCTCCTTCTTCTACTTCTTCTGCTTCATCCCGCTGACATCACCTGCTCCTTCTCCTTCTTCTGCTTCTTCTGATTCACCCTCCTAACTTCACCTTCTCCTTCTCCTTCTTCTGCTTCTTCTGATTCACCCTCCTGACTTCACCTTCTCCTTCTCCTTCTTCTGCTTCTTCTGATTCACCCTCCTAACTTCACCTTCTCCTTCTCCTTCTTCTGCTTCTTCTGATTCACCCTCCTGACTTCACCTTCTCCTTCTCCTTCTTCTGCTTCTTCTGATTCACCCTCCAGACTTCAGCTTCTCCTTCTCCTTCTTCTGCTTCTTCTGATTCACCCTCCAGACTTCACCTTCTCCTTCTCCTTCTTCTGATTCTTCTGATTCACCCTCCAGACTTCACCTTCTCCTTCTCTTTCTTCTGCTTCTTCTGATTCACCCTCAAGACCTCACCTTCTCCTTCTCCTTCTTCTACTTCTTCTGATTCACCCTCCAGATTTCATCTTCTCCTTCTCCTTCTTCTGCTTCTTCTGATTCACCCTCCAGACTTCACCTTCTCCTTCTCCTTCTTCTGCTTCTTCTGATTCACCCTCCTGACTTCACCTTCTCCTTCTCCTTCTTCTACTTCTTCTGATTCACCCTCCTGACTTCACCTTCTCCTTCTCCTTCTTCTACTTCTTCTGCTTCACCCTCCAGACTTCACCTTCTCCTTCTCCTTCTTCTACTTCTTCTGATTCACCCTCCAGACTTGACCTTCTCCTTCTCCTTCTTCTACTTCTTCTGATTCACCCTCCAGACTTCACCTTCTCCTTCTCCTTCTTCAGCTTCTTCTGCTTCACCGTCCTGACTTCACCTTCTCCTTCTCCTTCTTCTACTTCTTCTGCTTCATCCCCCTGACATCACCTGCTCCTTCTCCTTCTTCTGCTTCTTCTGATTCACCCTCCTAACTTCACCTTCTCCTTCTCCTTCTTCTGCCTCTTCTGATTCACCCTCCTGACTTCACCTTCTCCTTCTCCTTCTTCTGCTTCTTCTGATTCACCCTCCAGACTTCACCTTCTCCTTCTCTTTCTTCTGCTTCTTCTGATTCACCCTCCAGATTTCACCTTCTCCTTCTCCTTCTTCTGATTCTTCTGATTCACCCTCCAGACTTCACCTTCTCCTTCTCCTTCTTCTGCTTCTTCTGATTCACCCTCCTGACTTCACCTTCTCCTTCTCCTTCTTCTACTTCTTCTGATTCACCCTCCTGACTTCACCTTCTCCTTCTCCTTCTTCTACTTCTTCTGCTTCACCCTCTAGACTTCACCTTCTCCTTCTCCTTCTTCTACTTCTTCTGATTCACCCTCCAGACTTGACCTTCTCCTTCTCCTTCTTCTACTTATTCTGATTCACCCTCCAGACTTCACCTTCTCCTTCTCCTTCTTCTGCTTCTTCTGCTTCACCGTCCTGACTTCACCTTCTCCTTCTCCTTCTTCTACTTCTTCTGCTTCATCCCGCTGACATCACCTGCTCCTTCTCCTTCTTCTGCTTCTTCTGATTCACCCTCCTAACTTCACCTTCTCCTTCTCCTTCTTCTGCTTCTTCTGATTCACCCTCCTGACTTCACCTTCTCCTTCTCCTTCTTCTGCTTCTTCTGATTCACCCTCCAGACTTCAGCTTCTCCTTCTCCTTCTTCTGCTTCTTCTGATTCACCCTCCAGACTTCACCTTCTCCTTCTCCTTCTTCTGATTCTTCTGATTCACCCTCCAGACTTCACCTTCTCCTTCTCTTTCTTCTGCTTCTTCTGATTCACCCTCCTGACCTCACCTTGTCCTTCTCTCTTCTTCTGCTTCACCCTCCTGACTTCACCTTCTCCTTCTCCTTCTTTCCTTCTTCTACTTCTTCTGCTTCACCCTCCAGACTTCACCTTCTCCTTCTCCTTCTTCTGCTTCTTCTGATTCACCCTCCAGACTTCACCTTCTCCTTCTCCTTCATCTGCTTCTTCTGATTCACCCTCCAGACTTCACCTTCTCCTTCTCCTTCTTCTACTTCTTCTGATTCACCCTCCAGACTTCACCTTCTCCATTTCCTTCTTCTGCTTCTTCTGATTCACCCTCCAGACTTCACCTTCTCCTTCTCCTTCGTCTACTTCTTCTGATTGACCCTCCAGACTACACCTTCTCCTTCTCCTTCTTCTACTTCTTCTGATTCACCCTCCAGACTTCACCTTCTCCTTCTCCTTCTTCTGTTTCTTCTGATTCACCGTCCAGACTTCACCTTCTCCTTCTCCTTCTTCCAGTACTTCTGATTCACCCTCCAGACTTCACCTTCCCCTTCTCCTTCTTCTACTTCTTCTGATTCACCCTCCAGACTTCATCTTCTCCTTCTCCTTCTTCTGCTTCTTCTGATTCACCCTCCAGACTTCACCTTCTCCTTCTCCTTCTTCTGTTTCTTCTGATTCACCCTCCAGACTTCACCTTCTCCTTCTCCTTCTTCTACTTCTTCTGATTCACCCTCCAGACTTCACCTTCTCCTTCTCCTTCTTCTACTTCTTCTGATTCACCCTCCAGTCTTCACCTTCTCCTTCTCCTTCTTCTGTTTCTTCTGCTTCACCCTCCAGACTTCACCTTCTCCTTCTCTTTCTTCTGCTTCTTCTGATTCACCCTCCAGACTTCACCTTCTCCTTCTCCTTCTTCTGATTCTTCTGATTCACCCTCCAGACTTCACCTTCTCCTTCTCCTTCTTCTGCTTCTTCTGATTCACCCTCCTGACTTCACCTTCTCCTTCTCCTTCTTCTACTTCTTCTGCTTCACCCTCCAGACTTCACATTCTCCTTCTCCTTCTTCTACTTCTTCTGATTCACCCTCCAGACTTCATCTTCTCCTTCTCCTTCTTCTGCTTCTTCTGATTCACCCTCCAGACTTCACCTTCTCCTTCTCCTTATTCTGCTTCTTCTGATTCACCCTCCAGACTTCACCTTCTCCTTCTCCTTATTCTGCTTCTTCTGATTCACCCTCCAGACTTCACCTTCTCCTTCTCCTTCCTCTGCTTCTTCTGATTCACCCTCCAGACTTCACCTTCTCCTTCTCCTTCTTCTGATTCTTCTGATGCACCCTCCAGACTTCACCTTCTCCTTCTCCTTCTTCTGCTTCTTCTGATTCACCCTCCTGACTTCACCTTCTCCTTCTCCTTCTTCTACTTCTTCTGATTCACCCTCCTAACTTCACCTTCTCCTTCTCCTACTTCTACTTCTTCTGCTTCACCCTCCAGACTTCACCTTCTCCTTCTCCTTCTTCTACTTCTTCTGCTTCACCCTCCAGACTTCACCTTCTCCTTCTCCTTCTTCTACTTCTTCTGATTCACCCTCCAGACTTCACCTTCTCCTTCTCCTTCTTCTGCTTCTTCTGATTCACCCTCCATACTTCACCTTCACTTCTCCTTATTCTGCTTCTTCTGATTCACCCTCCAGACTTCAACTTCTCCTTCTCCTTCTTCTGCTTCTTCTGATTCACCCTCCAGACTTCACCTTCTCCTTCTCCTTCTTCTGCTTCTTCTGATTCACCCTCCAGACTTCTCCTTCTCCTTCTCCTTCTTCTGCTTCTTCTGATTCACCCTCCAGACTTCACCTTCTCCTTCTTCTGCTTCTTCTGATTCACCCTCCTGACTTCACCTTCTCCTTCTCCTTCTTCTACTTCTTCTGATTCACCCTCCTGACTTCACCTTCTCCTTCTCCTTCTTCTACTTCTTCTGCTTCACCCTCCAGACTTCACCTTCTCCTTCTCCTTCTTCTACTTCTTCTGATTCACCCTCCAGACTTGACCTTCTCCTTCTCCTTCTTCTACTTCTTCTGATTCACCCTCCAGACTTCACCTTCTCCTTCTCCTTCTTCTGCTTCTTCTGCTTCACCGTCCTGACTTCACCTTCTCCTTCTCCTTCTTCTACTTCTTCTGCTTCATCCCCCTGACATCACCTGCTCCTTCTCCTTCTTCTGCTTCTTCTGATTCACCCTCCTAACTTCACCTTCTCCTTCTCCTTCTTCTGCTTCTTCTGATTCACCCTCCTGACTTCACCTTCTCCTTCTCCTTCTTCTGCTTCTTCTGATTCACCCTCCAGACTTCACCTTCTCCTTCTCTTTCTTCTGCTTCTTCTGATTCACCCTCCAGACTTCACCTTCTCCTTCTCCTTCTTCTGATTCTTCTGATTCACCCTCCAGACTTCACCTTCTCCTTCTCCTTCTTCTGCTTCTTCTGATTCACCCTCCTGACTTCACCTTCTCCTTCTCCTTCTTCTACTTCTTCTGATTCACCCTCCTGACTTCACCTTCTCCTTCTTCTTCTTCTACTTCTTCTGCTTCACCCTCTAGACTTCACCTTCTCCTTCTCCTTCTTCTACTTCTTCTGATTCACCCTCCAGACTTGACCTTCTCCTTCTCCTTCTTCTACTTATTCTGATTCACCCTCCAGACTTCACCTTCTCCTTCTCCTTCTTCTGCTTCTTCTGCTTCACCGTCCTGACTTCACCTTCTCCTTCTCCTTCTTCTGCTTCTTCTGATTCACCCTCCAGACTTCACCTTCTCCTTCTCCTTCTTCAACTACTTCTGATTCACCCTCCAGACTTCACCTTCTCCTTCTCCTTCTTCTGCTTCTTCTGATTCACCCTTCAGACTTCACCTTCTCCTTCTCCTTCTTCTGCTTCTTCTGATTCACCCTCCAGATCTCACCTTCTCCTTCTCCTTCTTCTACTTCTTCTGATTCACCCTCCAGACTTCATCTTCTCCTTCACCTTCTTCTGCTTCTTCTGATTCAGCCTCCAGACTTCACCTTTTCCTTCTCCTTCTTCTGCTTCTTCTGATTCACCCTCCAGACTTCACCTTCTCCTTCTCCTTCTTCTACTTCTTCTGATTCATCCTCCAGACTTCACCTTCTCCTTCTCCTTCTTCTACTTCTTCTGATTCACCCTCCAGTCTTCACCTTCTCCTTTTCCTTCTTCTGCTTCTTCTGCTTCACCCTCCAGACTTCACCTTCTCCTTCTCTTTCTTCTGCTTCTTCTGATTCACCCTCCAGACTTCACCTTCTCCTTCTCCTTCTTCTGATTCTTCTGATTCACCCTCCAGACTTCACCTTCTCCTTCTCCTTCTTCTGCTTCTTCTGATTCACCCTCCTAACTTCACCTTCTCCTTCTCCTTCTTCTGCTTCTTCCGATGCACCCTCCTGGCTTCACCTTCTCCTTCTCCTTCTTCTGATTCTTCTGAGTCACCCTCCAGACTTCACCTTCTCCTTCTCCTTCTTCTGCTTCTTCTGATTCACCCTCCTGACTTCACCTTCTCCTTCTCCTTCTTCTACTTCTTCTGATTCACCCTCCTGACTTCACCTTCTCCTTCTCCTTCTTCTACTTCTTCTGCTTCACCCTCCAGACTTCACCTTCTCCTTCTCCTTCGTCTTCTTCTTCTGATTCACCCTCCAGACTTCACCTTCTCCTTCTCTTTCTTCTGCTTCTTCTGATTCACCCTCCAGACTTCACCTTCTCCTTCTCCTTATCCTGCTTCTTCTGATTCACCGTCCAGACTTCACCTTCTCCTTCTCCTTCTTCTGCTTCTTCTGATTAACTCTCCAGACTTCACCTTCTCCTTCTCCTTCTTCTACTTCTTCTGCTTCACCCTCCAGACTTCACCTTCTCCTTCTCCTTTTTCTGCTTCTTCTGATTCACCCTCCAGACTTAACCTTCTCCTTCTCCTTCTTCTGCTTCTTCTGATTCACCCTCCAGACTTCACCTTCTCCTTCTCCTTCTTCTACTTCTTCTGATTCACCCTCCAGACTTCACCTTCTCCATTTCCTTCTTCTGCTTCTTCTGATTCACCCTCCAGACTTCACCTTCTCCTTCTCCTTCGTCTACTTCTTCTGATTGACCCTCCAGACTACACCTTCTCCTTCTCCTTCTTCTACTTCTTCTGATTCACCCTCCAGACTTCACCTTCTCCTTCTCCTTCTTCTGTTTCTACTGATTCACCATCCAGACTTCACCTTCTCCTTCTCCTTCTTCTACTACTTCTGATTCACCCTCCAGACTTCACCTTCCCCTTCTCCTTCTTCTACTTCTTCTGATTCACCCTCCAGACTTCATCTTCTCCTTCTCCTTCTTCTGCTTCTTCTGATTCACCCTCCAGACTTCACCTTCTCCTTCTCCTTCTTCTGCTTCTTCTGATTCACCCTCCAGACTTCACCTTCTCCTTCTCCTTCTTCTACTTCTTCTGATTCACCCTCCAGACTTCACCTTCTCCTTCTCCTTCTACTACTTCTTCTGATTCACCCTCCAGTCTTCACCTTCTCCTTCTCCTTCTTCTGTTTCTTCTGCTTCACCCTCCAGACTTCACCTTCTCCTTCTCTTTCTTCTGCTTCTTCTGATTCACCCTCCAGACTTCACCTTCTCCTTCTCCTTCTTCTACTTCTTCTGCTTCACCCTCCAGACTTCACCTTCTCCTTCTCCTTCTTCTACTTCTTCTGATTCACCCTCCAGACTTCATCTTCTCCTTCTCCTTCTTCTGCTTCTTCTGATTCACCCTCCAGACTTCACCTTCTCCTTCTCCTTATTCTGCTTCTTCTGATTCACCCTCCAGACTTCACCTTCTCCTTCTCCTTATTCTGCTTCTTCTGATTCACCCTCCAGACTTCACCTTCTCCTTCTCCTTCCTCTGCTTCTTCTGATTCACCCTCCAGACTTCACCTTCTCCTTCTCCTTCTTCTGATTCTTCTGATTCACCCTCCAGACTTCACCTTCTCCTTCTCCTTCTTCTGCTTCTTCTGATTCACCCTCCTGACTTCACCTTCTCCTTCTCCTTCTTCTACTTCTTCTGATTCACCCTCCTAACTTCACCTTCTCCTTCTCCTACTTCTACTTCTTCTGCTTCACCCTCCAGACTTCACCTTCTCCTTCTCCTTCTTCTACTTCTTCTGCTTCACCCTCCAGACTTCACCTTCTCCTTCTCCTTCTTCTACTTCTTCTGATTCACCCTCCAGACTTCACCTTCTCCTTCTCCTTCTTCTGCTTCTTCTGATTCACCCTCCATACTTCACCTTCACTTCTCCTTATTCTGCTTCTTCTGATTCACCCTCCAGACTTCAACTTCTCCTTCTCCTTCTTCTGCTTCTTCTGATTCACCCTCCAGACTTCACCTTCTCCTTCTCCTTCTTCTGCTTCTTCTGATTCACTCTCCAGACTTCACCTTCTCCTTCTCCTTCTTCTGCTTCTTCTGATTCACCCTCCAGACTTCACCTTCTCCTTCTCCTTCTTCTACTTCTTCTGATTCACCCTCCAGACTTCACCTTCTCCTTCTCCTTCTTCTACTTCTTCTGATTCACCCTCCTGACTTCACCTTCTCCTTCTCCTTCTTCTACTTCTTCTGCTTCACCCTCCAGACTTCACCTTCTCCTTCTCCTTCGTCTTCTTCTTCTGATTCACCCTCCAGACTTCACCTTCTCCTTCTCTTTCTTCTGCTTCTTCTGATTCACCCTCCAGACTTCACCTTCTCCTTCTCCTTATCCTGCTTCTTCTGATTCACCGTCCAGACTTCACCTTCTCCTTCTCCTTCTTCTGCTTCTTCTGATTAACTCTCCAGACTTCACCTTCTCCTTCTCCTTCTTCTACTTCTTCTGCTTCACCCTCCAGACTTCACCTTCTCCTTCTCCTTCTTCTGCTTCTTCTGATTCACCCTCCAGACTTCACCTTCTCCTTCTCCTTCTTCTGCTTCTTCTGATTCACCCTCCAGACTTCACCTTCTCCTTCTCCTTCTTCTACTTCTTCTGATTCACCCTCCAGACTTCACCTTCTCCATTTCCTTCTTCTGCTTCTTCTGATTCACCCTCCAGACTTCACCTTCTCCTTCTCCTTCGTCTACTTCTTCTGATTGACCCTCCAGACTACACCTTCTCCTTCTCCTTCTTCTACTTCTTCTGATTCACCCTCCAGACTTCACCTTCTCCTTCTCCTTCTTCTGTTTCTTCTGATTCACCGTCCAGACTTCACCTTTTCCTTCTCCTTCTTCTACTACTTCTGATTCACCCTCCAGACTTCACCTTCCCCTTCTCCTTCTTCTACTTCTTCTGATTCACCCACCAGACTTCATCTTCTCCTTCTCCTTCTTCTGCTTCTTCTGATTCACCCTCCAGACTTCACCTTCTCCTTCTCCTTCTTCTGCTTCTTCTGATTCACCCTCCAGACTTCAACTTCTCCTTCTCCTTCTTCTTCTTCTTCTGATTCACCCTCCAGACTTCACCTTCTCCTTCTCCTTCTTCTACTTCTTCTGATTCACCCTCCAGTCTTCACCTTCTCCTTCTCCTTCTTCTGTTTCTTCTGCTTCACCCTCCAGACTTCACCTTCTCCTTCTCTTTCTTCTACTTCTTCTGATTCACCCACCAGACTTCATCTTCTCCTTCTCCTTCTTCTGCTTCTTCTGATTCACCCTCCAGACTTCACCTTCTCCTTCTCCTTCTTCTGCTTCTTCTGATTCACCCTCCAGACTTCACCTTCTCCTTCTCCTTCTTCTTCTTCTTCTGATTCACCCTCCAGACTTCACCTTCTCCTTCTCCTTCTTCTACTTCTTCTGATTCACCCTCCAGTCTTCACCTTCTCCTTCTCCTTCTTCTGCTTCTTCTGATTCACCCTCCTGACTTCACCTTCTCCTTCTCCTTCTTCTACTTCTTCTGCTTCACCCTCCAGACTTCACATTCTCCTTCTCCTTCTTCTACTTCTTCTGATTCACCCTCCAGACTTCATCTTCTCCTTCTCCTTCTTCTGCTTCTTCTGATTCACCCTCCAGACTTCACCTTCTCCTTCTCCTTATTCTGCTTCTTCTGATTCACCCTCCAGACTTCACCTTCTCCTTCTCCTTATTCTGCTTCTTCTGATTCACCCTCCAGACTTCACCTTCTCCTTCTCCTTCCTCTGCTTCTTCTGATTCACCCTCCAGACTTCACCTTCTCCTTCTCCTTCTTCTGATTCTTCTGATGCACCCTCCAGACTTCACCTTCTCCTTCTCCTTCTTCTGCTTCTTCTGATTCACCCTCCTGACTTCACCTTCTCCTTCTCCTTCTTCTACTTCTTCTGATTCACCCTCCTAACTTCACCTTCTCCTTCTCCTACTTCTACTTCTTCTGCTTCACCCTCCAGACTTCACCTTCTCCTTCTCCTTCTTCTACTTCTTCTGCTTCACCCTCCAGACTTCACCTTCTCCTTCTCCTTCTTCTACTTCTTCTGATTCACCCTCCAGACTTCACCTTCTCCTTCTCCTTCTTCTGCTTCTTCTGATTCACCCTCCATACTTCACCTTCACTTCTCCTTATTCTGCTTCTTCTGATTCACCCTCCAGACTTCAACTTCTCCTTCTCCTTCTTCTGCTTCTTCTGATTCACCCTCCAGACTTCACCTTCTCCTTCTCCTTCTTCTGCTTCTTCTGATTCACCCTCCAGACTTCTCCTTCTCCTTCTCCTTCTTCTGCTTCTTCTGATTCACCCTCCAGACTTCACCTTCTCCTTCTTCTGCTTCTTCTGATTCACCCTCCTGACTTCACCTTCTCCTTCTCCTTCTTCTACTTCTTCTGATTCACCCTCCTGACTTCACCTTCTCCTTCTCCTTCTTCTACTTCTTCTGCTTCACCCTCCAGACTTCACCTTCTCCTTCTCCTTCTTCTACTTCTTCTGATTCACCCTCCAGACTTGACCTTCTCCTTCTCCTTCTTCTACTTCTTCTGATTCACCCTCCAGACTTCACCTTCTCCTTCTCCTTCTTCTGCTTCTTCTGCTTCACCGTCCTGACTTCACCTTCTCCTTCTCCTTCTTCTACTTCTTCTGCTTCATCCCCCTGACATCACCTGCTCCTTCTCCTTCTTCTGCTTCTTCTGATTCACCCTCCTAACTTCACCTTCTCCTTCTCCTTCTTCTGCTTCTTCTGATTCACCCTCCTGACTTCACCTTCTCCTTCTCCTTCTTCTGCTTCTTCTGATTCACCCTCCAGACTTCACCTTCTCCTTCTCTTTCTTCTGCTTCTTCTGATTCACCCTCCAGACTTCACCTTCTCCTTCTCCTTCTTCTGATTCTTCTGATTCACCCTCCAGACTTCACCTTCTCCTTCTCCTTCTTCTGCTTCTTCTGATTCACCCTCCTGACTTCACCTTCTCCTTCTCCTTCTTCTACTTCTTCTGATTCACCCTCCTGACTTCACCTTCTCCTTCTTCTTCTTCTACTTCTTCTGCTTCACCCTCTAGACTTCACCTTCTCCTTCTCCTTCTTCTACTTCTTCTGATTCACCCTCCAGACTTGACCTTCTCCTTCTCCTTCTTCTACTTATTCTGATTCACCCTCCAGACTTCACCTTCTCCTTCTCCTTCTTCTGCTTCTTCTGCTTCACCGTCCTGACTTCACCTTCTCCTTCTCCTTCTTCTACTTCTTCTGCTTCATCCCGCTGACATCACCTGCTCCTTCTCCTTCTTCTGCTTCTTCTGATTCACCCTCCAGACTTCACCTTCTCCTTCTCCTTCTTCAACTACTTCTGATTCACCCTCCAGACTTCACCTTCTCCTTCTCCTTCTTCTGCTTCTTCTGATTCACCCTTCAGACTTCACCTTCTCCTTCTCCTTCTTCTGCTTCTTCTGATTCACCCTCCAGATCTCACCTTCTCCTTCTCCTTCTTCTACTTCTTCTGATTCACCCTCCAGACTTCATCTTCTCCTTCACCTTCTTCTGCTTCTTCTGATTCAGCCTCCAGACTTCACCTTCTCCTTCTCCTTCTTCTGCTTCTTCTGATTCACCCTCCAGACTTCACCTTCTCCTTCTCCTTCTTCTACTTCTTCTGATTCATCCTCCAGACTTCACCTTCTCCTTCTCCTTCTTCTACTTCTTCTGATTCACCCTCCAGTCTTCACCTTCTCCTTTTCCTTCTTCTGCTTCTTCTGCTTCACCCTCCAGACTTCACCTTCTCCTTCTCTTTCTTCTGCTTCTTCTGATTCACCCTCCAGACTTCACCTTCTCCTTCTCCTTCTTCTGATTCTTCTGATTCACCCTCCAGACTTCACCTTCTCCTTCTCCTTCTTCTGCTTCTTCTGATTCACCCTCCTAACTTCACCTTCTCCTTCTCCTTCTTCTGCTTCTTCCGATGCACCCTCCTGGCTTCACCTTCTCCTTCTCCTTCTTCTGATTCTTCTGAGTCACCCTCCAGACTTCACCTTCTCCTTCTCCTTCTTCTGCTTCTTCTGATTCACCCTCCTGACTTCACCTTCTCCTTCTCCTTCTTCTACTTCTTCTGATTCACCCTCCTGACTTCACCTTCTCCTTCTCCTTCTTCTACTTCTTCTGCTTCACCCTCCAGACTTCACCTTCTCCTTCTCCTTCGTCTTCTTCTTCTGATTCACCCTCCAGACTTCACCTTCTCCTTCTCTTTCTTCTGCTTCTTCTGATTCACCCTCCAGACTTCACCTTCTCCTTCTCCTTATCCTGCTTCTTCTGATTCACCGTCCAGACTTCACCTTCTCCTTCTCCTTCTTCTGCTTCTTCTGATTAACTCTCCAGACTTCACCTTCTCCTTCTCCTTCTTCTACTTCTTCTGCTTCACCCTCCAGACTTCACCTTCTCCTTCTCCTTTTTCTGCTTCTTCTGATTCACCCTCCAGACTTAACCTTCTCCTTCTCCTTCTTCTGCTTCTTCTGATTCACCCTCCAGACTTCACCTTCTCCTTCTCCTTCTTCTACTTCTTCTGATTCACCCTCCAGACTTCACCTTCTCCATTTCCTTCTTCTGCTTCTTCTGATTCACCCTCCAGACTTCACCTTCTCCTTCTCCTTCGTCTACTTCTTCTGATTGACCCTCCAGACTACACCTTCTCCTTCTCCTTCTTCTACTTCTTCTGATTCACCCTCCAGACTTCACCTTCTCCTTCTCCTTCTTCTGTTTCTTCTGATTCACCGTCCAGACTTCACCTTCTCCTTCTCCTTCTTCTACTACTTCTGATTCACCCTCCAGACTTCACCTTCCCCTTCTCCTTCTTCTACTTCTTCTGATTCACCCTCCAGACTTCATCTTCTCCTTCTCCTTCTTCTGCTTCTTCTGATTCACCCTCCAGACTTCACCTTCTCCTTCTCCTTCTTCTGCTTCTTCTGATTCACCCTCCAGACTTCACCTTCTCCTTCTCCTTCTTCTACTTCTTCTGATTCACCCTCCAGACTTCACCTTCTCCTTCTCCTTCTACTACTTCTTCTGATTCACCCTCCAATCTTCACCTTCTCCTTCTCCTTCTTCTGTTTCTTCTGCTTCACCCTCCAGACTTCACCTTCTCCTTCTCTTTCTTCTGCTTCTTCTGATTCACCCTCCAGACTTCACCTTCTCCTTCTCCTTCTTCTACTTCTTCTGCTTCACCCTCCAGACTTCACCTTCTCCTTCTCCTTCTTCTACTTCTTCTGATTCACCCTCCAGACTTCATCTTCTCCTTCTCCTTCTTCTGCTTCTTCTGATTCACCCTCCAGACTTCACCTTCTCCTTCTCCTTATTCTGCTTCTTCTGATTCACCCTCCAGACTTCACCTTCTCCTTCTCCTTATTCTGCTTCTTCTGATTCACCCTCCAGACTTCACCTTCTCCTTCTCCTTCCTCTGCTTCTTCTGATTCACCCTCCAGACTTCACCTTCTCCTTCTCCTTCTTCTGATTCTTCTGATTCACCCTCCAGACTTCACCTTCTCCTTCTCCTTCTTCTGCTTCTTCTGATTCACCCTCCTGACTTCACCTTCTCCTTCTCCTTCTTCTACTTCTTCTGATTCACCCTCCTAACTTCACCTTCTCCTTCTCCTACTTCTACTTCTTCTGCTTCACCCTCCAGACTTCACCTTCTCCTTCTCCTTCTTCTACTTCTTCTGCTTCACCCTCCAGACTTCACCTTCTCCTTCTCCTTCTTCTACTTCTTCTGATTCACCCTCCAGACTTCACCTTCTCCTTCTCCTTCTTCTGCTTCTTCTGATTCACCCTCCATACTTCACCTTCACTTCTCCTTATTCTGCTTCTTCTGATTCACCCTCCAGACTTCAACTTCTCCTTCTCCTTCTTCTGCTTCTTCTGATTCACCCTCCAGACTTCACCTTCTCCTTCTCCTTCTTCTGCTTCTTCTGATTCACTCTCCAGACTTCACCTTCTCCTTCTCCTTCTTCTGCTTCTTCTGATTCACCCTCCAGACTTCACCTTCTCCTTCTCCTTCTTCTACTTCTTCTGATTCACCCTCCAGACTTCACCTTCTCCTTCTCCTTCTTCTACTTCTTCTGATTCACCCTCCTGACTTCACCTTCTCCTTCTCCTTCTTCTACTTCTTCTGCTTCACCCTCCAGACTTCACCTTCTCCTTCTCCTTCGTCTTCTTCTTCTGATTCACCCTCCAGACTTCACCTTCTCCTTCTCTTTCTTCTGCTTCTTCTGATTCACCCTCCAGACTTCACCTTCTCCTTCTCCTTATCCTGCTTCTTCTGATTCACCGTCCAGACTTCACCTTCTCCTTCTCCTTCTTCTGCTTCTTCTGATTAACTCTCCAGACTTCACCTTCTCCTTCTCCTTCTTCTACTTCTTCTGCTTCACCCTCCAGACTTCACCTTCTCCTTCTCCTTTTTCTGCTTCTTCTGATTCACCCTCCAGACTTAACCTTCTCCTTCTCCTTCTTCTGCTTCTTCTGATTCACCCTCCAGACTTCACCTTCTCCTTCTCCTTCTTCTACTTCTTCTGATTCACCCTCCAGACTTCACCTTCTCCATTTCCTTCTTCTGCTTCTTCTGATTCACCCTCCAGACTTCACCTTCTCCTTCTCCTTCGTCTACTTCTTCTGATTGACCCTCCAGACTACACCTTCTCCTTCTCCTTCTTCTACTTCTTCTGATTCACCCTCCAGACTTCACCTTCCCCTTCTCCTTCTTCTACTTCTTCTGATTCACCCTCCAGACTTCATCTTCTCCTTCTCCTTCTTCTGCTTCTTCTGATTCACCCTCCAGACTTCACCTTCTCCTTCTCCTTCTTCTGCTTCTTCTGATTCACCCTCCAGACTTCACCTTCTCCTTCTCCTTCTTCTACTTCTTCTGATTCACCCTCCAGACTTCACCTTCTCCTTCTCCTTCTACTACTTCTTCTGATTCACCCTCCAATCTTCACCTTCTCCTTCTCCTTCTTCTGTTTCTTCTGCTTCACCCTCCAGACTTCACCTTCTCCTTCTCTTTCTTCTGCTTCTTCTGATTCACCCTCCAGACTTCACCTTCTCCTTCTCCTTCTTCTACTTCTTCTGCTTCACCCTCCAGACTTCACCTTCTCCTTCTCCTTCTTCTACTTCTTCTGATTCACCCTCCAGACTTCATCTTCTCCTTCTCCTTCTTCTGCTTCTTCTGATTCACCCTCCAGACTTCACCTTCTCCTTCTCCTTATTCTGCTTCTTCTGATTCACCCTCCAGACTTCACCTTCTCCTTCTCCTTATTCTGCTTCTTCTGATTCACCCTCCAGACTTCACCTTCTCCTTCTCCTTCCTCTGCTTCTTCTGATTCACCCTCCAGACTTCACCTTCTCCTTCTCCTTCTTCTGATTCTTCTGATTCACCCTCCAGACTTCACCTTCTCCTTCTCCTTCTTCTGCTTCTTCTGATTCACCCTCCTGACTTCACCTTCTCCTTCTCCTTCTTCTACTTCTTCTGATTCACCCTCCTAACTTCACCTTCTCCTTCTCCTACTTCTACTTCTTCTGCTTCACCCTCCAGACTTCACCTTCTCCTTCTCCTTCTTCTACTTCTTCTGCTTCACCCTCCAGACTTCACCTTCTCCTTCTCCTTCTTCTACTTCTTCTGATTCACCCTCCAGACTTCACCTTCTCCTTCTCCTTCTTCTGCTTCTTCTGATTCACCCTCCATACTTCACCTTCACTTCTCCTTATTCTGCTTCTTCTGATTCACCCTCCAGACTTCAACTTCTCCTTCTCCTTCTTCTGCTTCTTCTGATTCACCCTCCAGACTTCACCTTCTCCTTCTCCTTCTTCTGCTTCTTCTGATTCACTCTCCAGACTTCACCTTCTCCTTCTCCTTCTTCTGCTTCTTCTGATTCACCCTCCAGACTTCACCTTCTCCTTCTCCTTCTTCTACTTCTTCTGATTCACCCTCCAGACTTCACCTTCTCCTTCTCCTTCTTCTACTTCTTCTGATTCACCCTCCTGACTTCACCTTCTCCTTCTCCTTCTTCTACTTCTTCTGCTTCACCCTCCAGACTTCACCTTCTCCTTCTCCTTCGTCTTCTTCTTCTGATTCACCCTCCAGACTTCACCTTCTCCTTCTCTTTCTTCTGCTTCTTCTGATTCACCCTCCAGACTTCACCTTCTCCTTCTCCTTATCCTGCTTCTTCTGATTCACCGTCCAGACTTCACCTTCTCCTTCTCCTTCTTCTGCTTCTTCTGATTAACTCTCCAGACTTCACCTTCTCCTTCTCCTTCTTCTACTTCTTCTGCTTCACCCTCCAGACTTCACCTTCTCCTTCTCCTTCTTCTGCTTCTTCTGATTCACCCTCCAGACTTCACCTTCTCCTTCTCCTTCTTCTGCTTCTTCTGATTCACCCTCCAGACTTCACCTTCTCCTTCTCCTTCTTCTACTTCTTCTGATTCACCCTCCAGACTTCACCTTCTCCATTTCCTTCTTCTGCTTCTTCTGATTCACCCTCCAGACTTCACCTTCTCCTTCTCCTTCGTCTACTTCTTCTGATTGACCCTCCAGACTACACCTTCTCCTTCTCCTTCTTCTACTTCTTCTGATTCACCCTCCAGACTTCACCTTCTCCTTCTCCTTCTTCTGTTTCTTCTGATTCACCGTCCAGACTTCACCTTTTCCTTCTCCTTCTTCTACTACTTCTGATTCACCCTCCAGACTTCACCTTCCCCTTCTCCTTCTTCTACTTCTTCTGATTCACCCACCAGACTTCATCTTCTCCTTCTCCTTCTTCTGCTTCTTCTGATTCACCCTCCAGACTTCACCTTCTCCTTCTCCTTCTTCTGCTTCTTCTGATTCACCCTCCAGACTTCACCTTCTCCTTCTCCTTCTTCTTCTTCTTCTGATTCACCCTCCAGACTTCACCTTCTCCTTCTCCTTCTTCTACTTCTTCTGATTCACCCTCCAGTCTTCACCTTCTCCTTCTCCTTCTTCTGTTTCTTCTGCTTCACCCTCCAGACTTCACCTTCTCCTTCTCTTTCTTCTACTTCTTCTGATTCACCCACCAGACTTCATCTTCTCCTTCTCCTTCTTCTACTTCTTCTGATTCACCCTCCAGTCTTCACCTTCTCCTTTTCCTTCTTCTGCTTCTTCTGCTTCACCCTCCAGACTTCACCTTCTCCTTCTCTTTCTTCTGCTTCTTCTGATTCACCCTCCAGACTTCACCTTCTCCTTCTCCTTCTTCTGATTCTTCTGATTCACCCTCCAGACTTCACCTTCTCCTTCTCCTTCTTCTGCTTCTTCTGATTCACCCTCCTAACTTCACCTTCTCCTTCTCCTTCTTCTGCTTCTTCTGATGCACCCTCCTGGCTTCACCTTCTCCTTCTCCTTCTTCTGATTCTTCTGAGTCACCCTCCAGACTTCACCTTCTCCTTCTCCTTCTTCTGCTTCTTCTGATTCACCCTCCTGACTTCACCTTCTCCTTCTCCTTCTTCTACTTCTTCTGATTCACCCTCCTGACTTCACCTTCTCCTTCTCCTTCTTCTACTTCTTCTGCTTCACCCTCCAGACTTCACCTTCTCCTTCTCCTTCGTCTTCTTCTTCTGATTCACCCTCCAGACTTCACCTTCTCCTTCTCTTTCTTCTGCTTCTTCTGATTCACCCTCCAGACTTCACCTTCTCCTTCTCCTTATCCTGCTTCTTCTGATTCACCGTCCAGACTTCACCTTCTCCTTCTCCTTCTTCTGCTTCTTCTGATTAACTCTCCAGACTTCACCTTCTCCTTCTCCTTCTTCTACTTCTTCTGCTTCACCCTCCAGACTTCACCTTCTCCTTCTCCTTTTTCTGCTTCTTCTGATTCACCCTCCAGACTTAACCTTCTCCTTCTCCTTCTTCTGCTTCTTCTGATTCACCCTCCAGACTTCACCTTCTCCTTCTCCTTCTTCTACTTCTTCTGATTCACCCTCCAGACTTCACCTTCTCCATTTCCTTCTTCTGCTTCTTCTGATTCACCCTCCAGACTTCACCTTCTCCTTCTCCTTCGTCTACTTCTTCTGATTGACCCTCCAGACTACACCTTCTCCTTCTCCTTCTTCTACTTCTTCTGATTCACCCTCCAGACTTCACCTTCTCCTTCTCCTTCTTCTGTTTCTTCTGATTCACCGTCCAGACTTCACCTTCTCCTTCTCCTTCTTCTACTACTTCTGATTCACCCTCCAGACTTCACCTTCCCCTTCTCCTTCTTCTACTTCTTCTGATTCACCCTCCAGACTTCATCTTCTCCTTCTCCTTCTTCTGCTTCTTCTGATTCACCCTCCAGACTTCACCTTCTCCTTCTCCTTCTTCTGCTTCTTCTGATTCACCCTCCAGACTTCACCTTCTCCTTCTCCTTCTTCTACTTCTTCTGATTCACCCTCCAGACTTCACCTTCTCCTTCTCCTTCTTCTACTTCTTCTGATTCACCCTCCTGACTTCACCTTCTCCTTCTCCTTCTTCTACTTCTTCTGCTTCACCCTCCAGACTTCACCTTCTCCTTCTCCTTCGTCTTCTTCTTCTGATTCACCCTCCAGACTTCACCTTCTCCTTCTCTTTCTTCTGCTTCTTCTGATTCACCCTCCAGACTTCACCTTCTCCTTCTCCTTATCCTGCTTCTTCTGATTCACCGTCCAGACTTCACCTTCTCCTTCTCCTTCTTCTGCTTCTTCTGATTAACTCTCCAGACTTCACCTTCTCCTTCTCCTTCTTCTACTTCTTCTGCTTCACCCTCCAGACTTCACCTTCTCCTTCTCCTTTTTCTGCTTCTTCTGATTCACCCTCCAGACTTAACCTTCTCCTTCTCATTCTTCTGCTTCTTCTGATTCACCCTCCAGACTTCACCTTCTCCTTCTCCTTCTTCTACTTCTTCTGATTCACCCTCCAGACTTCACCTTCTCCATTTCCTTCTTCTGCTTCTTCTGATTGACCCTCCAGACTTCACCTTCTCCTTCTCCTTCGTCTACTTCTTCTGATTGACCCTCCAGACTACACCTTCTCCTTCTCCTTCTTCTACTTCTTCTGATTCACCCTCCAGACTTCACCTTCTCCTTCTCCTTCTTCTGTTTCTTCTGATTCACCGTCCAGACTTCACCTTCTCCTTCTCCTTCTTCTACTACTTCTGATTCACCCTCCAGACTTCACCTTCCCCTTCTCCTTCTTCTACTTCTTCTGATTCACCCTCCAGACTTCATCTTCTCCTTCTCCTTCTTCTGCTTCTTCTGATTCACCCTCCAGACTTCACCTTCTCCTTCTCCTTCTTCTGCTTCTTCTGATTCACCCTCCAGACTTCACCTTCTCCTTCTCCTTCTTCTACTTCTTCTGATTCACCCTCCAGACTTCACCTTCTCCTTCTCCTTCTTCTACTTCTTCTGATTCACCCTCCAGTCTTCACCTTCTCCTTCTCCTTCTTCTGTTTCTTCTGCTTCACCCTCCAGACTTCACCTTCTCCTTCTCTTTCTTCTGCTTCTTCTGATTCACCCTCCAGACTTCACCTTCTCCTTCTCCTTCTTCTACTTCTTCTGCTTCACCCTCCAGACTTCACCTTCTCCTTCTCCTTCTTCTACTTCTTCTGATTCACCCTCCAGACTTCATCTTCTCCTTCTCCTTCTTCTGCTTCTTCTGATTCACCCTCCAGACTTCACCTTCTCCTTCTCCTTATTCTGCTTCTTCTGATTCACCCTCCAGACTTCACCTTCTCCTTCTCCTTATTCTGCTTCTTCTGATTCACCCTCCAGACTTCACCTTCTCCTTCTCCTTCCTCTGCTTCTTCTGATTCACCCTCCAGACTTCACCTTCTCCTTCTCCTTCTTCTGATTCTTCTGATTCACCCTCCAGACTTCACCTTCTCCTTCTCCTTCTTCTGCTTCTTCTGATTCACCCTCCTGACTTCACCTTCTCCTTCTCCTTCTTCTACTTCTTCTGATTCACCCTCCTAACTTCACCTTCTCCTTCTCCTACTTCTACTTCTTCTGCTTCACCCTCCAGACTTCACCTTCTCCTTCTCCTTCTTCTACTTCTTCTGCTTCACCCTCCAGACTTCACCTTCTCCTTCTCCTTCTTCTACTTCTTCTGATTCACCCTCCAGACTTCACCTTCTCCTTCTCCTTCTTCTGCTTCTTCTGATTCACCCTCCATACTTCACCTTCACTTCTCCTTATTCTGCTTCTTCTGATTCACCCTCCAGACTTCAACTTCTCCTTCTCCTTCTTCTGCTTCTTCTGATTCACCCTCCAGACTTCACCTTCTCCTTCTCCTTCTTCTGCTTCTTCTGATTCACTCTCCAGACTTCACCTTCTCCTTCTCCTTCTTCTGCTTCTTCTGATTCACCCTCCAGACTTCACCTTCTCCTTCTCCTTCTTCTACTTCTTCTGATTCACCCTCCAGACTTCACCTTCTCCTTCTCCTTCTTCTACTTCTTCTGATTCACCCTCCTGACTTCACCTTCTCCTTCTCCTTCTTCTACTTCTTCTGCTTCACCCTCCAGACTTCACCTTCTCCTTCTCCTTCGTCTTCTTCTTCTGATTCACCCTCCAGACTTCACCTTCTCCTTCTCTTTCTTCTGCTTCTTCTGATTCACCCTCCAGACTTCACCTTCTCCTTCTCCTTATCCTGCTTCTTCTGATTCACCGTCCAGACTTCACCTTCTCCTTCTCCTTCTTCTGCTTCTTCTGATTAACTCTCCAGACTTCACCTTCTCCTTCTCCTTCTTCTACTTCTTCTGCTTCACTCTCCAGACTTCACCTTCTCCTTCTCCTTCTTCTGCTTCTTCTGATTCACCCTCCAGACTTCACCTTCTCCTTCTCCTTCTTGTGCTTCTTCTGATTCACCCTCCAGACTTCACCTTCTCCTTCTCCTTCTTCTACTTCTTCTGATTCACCCTCCAGACTTCACCTTCTCCATTTCCTTCTTCTGCTTCTTCTGATTCACCCTCCAGACTTCACCTTCTCCTTCTCCTTCGTCTACTTCTTCTGATTGACCCTCCAGACTACACCTTCTCCTTCTCCTTCTTCTACTTCTTCTGATTCACCCTCCAGACTTCACCTTCTCCTTCTCCTTCTTCTGTTTCTTCTGATTCACCGTCCAGACTTCACCTTCTCCTTCTCCTTCTTCTACTACTTCTGATTCACCCTCCAGACTTCACCTTCCCCTTCTCCTTCTTCTACTTCTTCTGATTCACCCACCAGACTTCATCTTCTCCTTCTCCTTCTTCTGCTTCTTCTGATTCACCCTCCAGACTTCACCTTCTCCTTCTCCTTCTTCTGCTTCTTCTGATTCACCCTCCAGACTTCACCTTCTCCTTCTCCTTCTTCTACTTCTTCTGATTCACCCTCCAGACTTCACCTTCTCCTTCTCCTTCTTCTACTTCTTCTGATTCACCCTCCAGTCTTCACCTTCTCCTTCTCCTTCTTCTGTTTCTTCTGCTTCACCCTCCAGACTTCACCTTCTCCTTCTCTTTCTTCTGCTTCTTCTGATTCACCCTCCAGACTTCACCTTCTCCTTCTCCTTCTTATACTTCTTCTGCTTCACCCTCCAGACTTCACCTTCTCCTTCTCCTTCTTCTACTTCTTCTGATTCACCCTCCAGACTTCATCTTCTCCTTCTCCTTCTTCTGCTTCTTCTGATTCACCCTCCAGACTTCACCTTCTCCTTCTCCTTATTCTGCTTCTTCTGATTCACCCTCCAGACTTCACCTTCTCCTTCTCCTTATTCTGCTTCTTCTGATTCACCCTCCAGACTTCACCTTCTCCTTCTCCTTCCTCTGCTTCTTCTGATTCACCCTCCAGACTTCACCTTCTCCTTCTCCTTCTTCTGATTCTTCTGATTCACCCTCCAGACTTCACCTTCTCCTTCTCCTTCTTCTGCTTCTTCTGATTCACCCTCCTGACTTCACCTTCTCCTTCTCCTTCTTCTACTTCTTCTGATTCACCCTCCTAACTTCACCTTCTCCTTCTCCTACTTCTACTTCTTCTGCTTCACCCTCCAGACTTCACCTTCTCCTTCTCCTTCTTCTACTTCTTCTGCTTCACCCTCCAGACTTCACCTTCTCCTTCTCCTTCTTCTACTTCTTCTGATTCACCCTCCAGACTTCACCTTCTCCTTCTCCTTCTTCTGCTTCTTCTGATTCACCCTCCATACTTCACCTTCACTTCTCCTTATTCTGCTTCTTCTGATTCACCCTCCAGACTTCAACTTCTCTTTCTCCTTCTTCTGCTTCTTCTGATTCACCCTCCAGACTTCACCTTCTCCTTCTCCTTCTTCTGCTTCTTCTGATTCACTCTCCAGACTTCACCTTCTCCTTCTCCTTCTTCTGCTTCTTCTGATTCACCCTCCAGACTTCACCTTCTCCTTCTCCTTCTTCTACTTCTTCTGATTCACCCTCCAGACTTCACCTTCTCCTTCTCTTTCTTCTGCTTCTTCTGATTCACCCTCTAGATTTCATCTTCTCCTTCTCCTTCTTCTGCTTCTTCTGATTCACCCTCCAGACTTCACCTTCTCCTTCTCCTTCTTCTGCTTCTTCTGATTCACCCTCCAGACTTCACCTTCTCCTTCTCCTTCTTCTGCTTCTTCTGATTCACCCTCCAGACTTCACCTTCTCCTTCTCCTTCTTCTACTTCTTCTGATTCACCCTCAAGACCTCACCTTCTCCTTCTCCTTCTTCTACTTCTTCTGATTCACCCTCCAGATTTCATCTTCTCCTTCTCCTTCTTCTGCTTCTTCTGATTCACCCTCCAGACTTCACCTTCTCCTTCTCCTTCTTCTGCTTCTTCTGATTCACCCTCCTGACTTCACCTTCTCCTTCTCCTTCTTCTACTTCTTCTGATTCACCCTCCTGACTTCACCTTCTCCTTCTCCTTCTTCTACTTCTTCTGCTTCACCCTCCAGACTTCACCTTCTCCTTCTCCTTCTTCTACTTCTTCTGATTCACCCTCCAGACTTGACCTTCTCCTTCTCCTTCTTCTACTTCTTCTGATTCACCCTCCAGACTTCACCTTCTCCTTCTCCTTCTTCAGCTTCTTCTGCTTCACCGTCCTGACTTCACCTTCTCCTTCTTCTACTTCTTCTGCTTCATCCCCCTGACATCACCTGCTCCTTCTCCTTCTTCTGCTTCTTCTGATTCACCCTCCTAACTTCACCTTCTCCTTCTCCTTCTTCTGCTTCTTCTGATTCACCCTCCTGACTTCACCTTCTCCTTCTCCTTCTTCTGCTTCTTCTGATTCACCCTCCAGACTTCACCTTCTCCTTCTCTTTCTTCTGCTTCTTCTGATTCACCCTCCAGACTTCACCTTCTCCTTCTCCTTCTTCTGCTTCTTCTGATTCACACTCCTGACTTCACCTTCTCCTTCTCCTTCTTCTACTTCTTCTGATTCACCCTCCTGACTTCATCTCCTCCTTCTCCTTCTTCTACTTCTTCTGCTTCACCCTCTAGACTTCACCTTCTCCTTCTCCTTCTTCTACTTCTTCTGATTCACCCTCCAGACTTGACCTTCTCCTTCTCCTTCTTCTACTTATTCTGATTCACCCTCCAGACTTCACCTTCTCCTTCTCCTTCTTCTGCTTCTTCTGCTTCACCGTCCTGACTTCACCTTCTCCTTCTCCTTCTTCTACTTCTTCTGCTTCATCCCGCTGACATCACCTGCTCCTTCTCCTTCTTCTGCTTCTTCTGATTCACCCTCCTAACTTCACCTTCTCCTTCTCCTTCTTCTGCTTCTTCTGATTCACCCTCCTGACTTCACCTTCTCCTTCTCCTTCTTCTGCTTCTTCTGATTCACCCTCCAGACTTCAGCTTCTCCTTCTCCTTCTTCTGCTTCTTCTGATTCACCCTCCAGACTTCACCTTCTCCTTCTCCTTCTTCTGATTCTTCTGATTCACCCTCCAGACTTCACCTTCTCCTTCTCTTTCTTCTGCTTCTTCTGATTCACCCTCCTGACCTCAACTTCTCCTTCTCCTTCTTCTACTTCTTCTGATTCACCCTCCTGACTTCACCTTCTCCTTCTCCTTCTTCTACTTCTTCTGCTTCACCCTCCAGACTTCACCTTCTCCTTCTCCTTCTTCTGCTTCTTCTGATTCACCCTCCAGACTTCACCTTCTCCTTCTCCTTCTTCTGCTTCTTCTGATTCACCCTCCAGACTTCACCTTCTCCTTCTCCTTCTTCTACTTCTTCTGATTCACCCTCCAGACTTCACCTTCTCCATTTCCTTCTTCTGCTTCTTCTGATTCACCCTCCAGACTTCACCTTCTCCTTCTCCTTCGTCTACTTCTTCTGATTGACCCTCCAGACTACACCTTCTCCTTCTCCTTCTTCTACTTCTTCTGATTCACCCTCCAGACTTCACCTTCTCCTTCTCCTTCTTCTGTTTCTTCTGATTCACCGTCCAGACTTCACCTTCTCCTTCTCCTTCTTCTACTACTTCTGATTCACCCTCCAGACATCACCTTCCCCTTCTCCTTCTTCTACTTCTTCTGATTCACCCTCCAGACTTCATCTTCTCCTTCTCCTTCTTCTGCTTCTTCTGATTCACCCTCCAGACTTCACCTTCTCCTTCTCCTTCTTCTGCTTCTTCTGATTCACCCTCCAGACTTCATCTTCTCCTTCTCCTTCTTCTACTTCTTCTGATTCACCCTCCAGACTTCACCTTCTCCTTCTCCTTCTTCTACTTCTTCTGATTCACCCTCCAGTCTTCACCTTCTCCTTCTCCTTCTTCTGTTTCTTCTGCTTCACCCTCCAGACTTCACCTTCTCCTTCACTTTCTTCTGCTTCTTCTGATTCACCCTCCAGACTTCACCTTCTCCTTCTCCTTCTTCTGATTCTTCTGATTCACCCTCCAGACTTCACCTTCTCCTTCTCCTTCTTCTGCTTCTTCTGATTCACCCTCCTGACTTCACCTTCTCCTTCTCCTTCTTCTACTTCTTCTGCTTCACCCTCCAGACTTCACCTTCTCCTTCTCCTTCTTCTACTTCTTCTGATTCACCCTCCAGACTTCACCTTCTCCTTCTCCTTCTTCTGCTTCTTCTGATTCACCCTCCTGACTTCACCTTCTCCTTCTCCTTCTTCTACTTCTTCTGATTCACCCTCCTAACTTCACCTTCTCCTTCTCCTACTTCTACTTCTTCTGCTTCACCCTCCAGACTTCACCTTCTCCTTCTCCTTCTTCTACTTCTTCTGATTCACCCTCCAGACTTCACCTTCTCCATTTCCTTCTTCTGCTTCTTCTGATTCACCCTCCAGACTTCACCTTCTCCTTCTCCTTCGTCTACTTCTTCTGATTGACCCTCCAGACTACACCTTCTCCTTCTCCTTCTTCTACTTCTTCTGATTCACCCTCCAGACTTCACCTTCTCCTTCTCCTTCTTCTGTTTCTTCTGATTCACCGTCCAGACTTCACCTTCTCCTTCTCCTTCTTCTACTACTTCTGATTCACCCTCCAGACATCACCTTCCCCTTCTCCTTCTTCTACTTCTTCTGATTCACCCTCCAGACTTCATCTTCTCCTTCTCCTTCTTCTGCTTCTTCTGATTCACCCTCCAGACTTCACCTTCTCCTTCTCCTTCTTCTGCTTCTTCTGATTCACCCTCCAGACTTCACCTTCTCCTTCTCCTTCTTCTACTTCTTCTGATTCACCCTCCAGACTTCACCTTCTTCTTCTCCTTCTTCTACTTCTTCTGATTCACCCTCCAGTCTTCACCTTCTCCTTCTCCTTCTTCTGTTTCTTCTGCTTCACCCTCCAGACTTCACCTTCTCCTTCTCTTTCTTCTGCTTCTTCTGATTCACCCTCCAGACTTCACCTTCTCCTTCTCCTTCTTCTGATTCTTCTGATTCACCCTCCAGACTTCACCTTCTCCTTCTCCTTCTTCTGCTTCTTCTGATTCACCCTCCTGACTTCACCTTCTCCTTCTCCTTCTTCTACTTCTTCTGCTTCACCCTCCAGACTTCACCTTCTCCTTCTCCTTCTTCTACTTCTTCTGATTCACCCTCCAGACTTCATCTTCTCCTTCTCCTTCTTCTGCTTCTTCTGATTCACCCTCCAGACTTCACCTTCTCCTTCTTCTTATTCTGCTTCTTCTGATTCACCCTCCAGACTTCACCTTCTCCTTCTCCTTATTCTGCTTCTTCTGATTCACCCTCCAGACTTCACCTTCTCCTTCTCCTTCCTCTGCTTCTTCTGATTCACCCTCCAGACTTCACCTTCTCCTTCTCCTTCTTCTGATTCTTCTGATTCACCCTCCAGACTTCACCTTCTCCTTCTCCTTCTTCTGCTTCTTCTGATTCACCCTCCTGACTTCACCTTCTCCTTCTCCTTCTTCTACTTCTTCTGATTCACCCTCCTAACTTCACCTTCTCCTTCTCCTACTTCTACTTCTTCTGCTTCACCCTCCAGACTTCACCTTCTCCTTCTCCTTCTTCTACTTCTTCTGCTTCACCCTCCAGACTTCACCTTCTCCTTCTCCTTCTTCTACTTCTTCTGATTCACCCTCCAGACTTCACCTTCTCCTTCTCCTTCTTCTGCTTCTTCTGATTCACCCTCCATACTTCACCTTCACTTCTCCTTATTCTGCTTCTTCTGATTCACCCTCCAGACTTCAACTTCTCCTTCTCCTTCTTCTGCTTCTTCTGATTCACCCTCCAGACTTCACCTTCTCCTTCTCCTTCTTCTGCTTCTTCTGATTCACCCTCCAGACTTCACCTTCTCCTTCTCCTTCTTCTGCTTCTTCTGATTCACCCTCCAGACTTCACCTTCTCCTTCTTCTGCTTCTTCTGATTCACCCTCCTGACTTCACCTTCTCCTTCTCCTTCTTCTACTTCTTCTGATTCACCATCCTGACTTCACCTTCTCCTTCTCCTTCTTCTACTTCTTCTGCTTCACCCTCCAGACTTCACCTTCTCCTTCTCCTTCTTCTACTTCTTCTGATTCACCCTCCAGACTTGACCTTCTCCTTCTCCTTCTTCTACTTCTTCTGATTCACCCTCCAGTCTTCACCTTCTCCTTCTCCTTCTTCTGCTTCTTCTGCTTCACCGTCCTGACTTCACCTTCTCCTTCTCCTTCTTCTACTTCTTCTGCTTCATCCCCCTGACATCACCTGCTCCTTCTCCTTCTTCTGCTTCTTCTGATTCACCCTCCTAACTTCACCTTCTCCTTCTCCTTCTTCTGCTTCTTCTGATTCACCCTCCTGACTTCACCTTCTCCTTCTCCTTCTTCTGCTTCTTCTGATTCACCCTCCAGACTTCACCTTCTCCTTCTCTTTCTTCTGCTTCTTCTGATTCACCCTCCAGACTTCACCTTCTCCTTCTCCTTCTTCTGATTCTTCTGATTCACCCTCCAGACTTCACCTTCTCCTTCTCCTTCTTCTGCTTCTTCTGATTCACCCTCCTGACTTCACCTTCTCCTTCTCCTTCTTCTACTTCTTCTGATTCACCCTCCTGACTTCACCTTCTCCTTCTCCTTCTTCTACTTCTTCTGCTTCACCCTCTAGACTTCACCTTCTCCTTCTCCTTCTTCTACTTCTTCTGATTCACCCTCCAGACTTGACCTTCTCCTTCTCCTTCTTCTACTTATTCTGATTCACCCTCCAGACTTCACCTTCTCCTTCTCCTTCTTCTGCTTCTTCTGCTTCACCGTCCTGACTTCACCTTCTCCTTCTCCTTCTTCTACTTCTTCTGCTTCATCCCGCTGACATCACCTGCTCCTTCTCCTTCTTCTGCTTCTTCTGATTCACCCTCCAGACTTCACCTTCTCCTTCTCCTTCTTCAACTACTTCTGATTCACCCTCCAGACTTCACCTTCTCCTTCTCCTTCTTCTGCTTCTTCTGATTCACCCTCCAGACTTCACCTTCTCCTTCTCCTTCTTCTGCTTCTTCTGATTCACCCTTCAGACTTCACCTTCTCCTTCTCCTTCTTCTGCTTCTTCTGATTCACCCTCCAGATCTCACCTTCTCCTTCTCCTTCTTCTACTTCTTCTGATTCACCCTCCAGACTTCATCTTCTCCTTCACCTTCTTCTGCTTCTTCTGATTCAGCCTCCAGACTTCACCTTCTCCTTCTCCTTCTTCTGCTTCTTCTGATTCACCCTCCAGACTTCACCTTCTCCTTCTCCTTCTTCTACTTCTTCTGATTCATCCTCCAGACTTCACCTTCTCCTTCTCCTTCTTCTACTTCTTCTGATTCACCCTCCAGTCTTCACCTTCTCCTTTTCCTTCTTCTGCTTCTTCTGCTTCACCCTCCAGACTTCACCTTCTCCTTCTCTTTCTTCTGCTTCTTCTGATTCACCCTCCAGACTTCACCTTCTCCTTCTCCTTCTTCTGATTCTTCTGATTCACCCTCCAGACTTCACCTTCTCCTTCTCCTTCTTCTGCTTCTTCTGATTCACCCTCCTAACTTCACCTTCTCCTTCTCCTTCTTCTGCTTCTTCTGATGCACCCTCCTGGCTTCACCTTCTCCTTCTCCTTCTTCTGATTCTTCTGAGTCACGCTCCAGACTTCACCTTCTCCTTCTCCTTCTTCTGCTTCTTCTGATTCACCCTCCTGACTTCACCTTCTCCTTCTCCTTCTTCTACTTCTTCTGATTCACCCTCCTGACTTCACCTTCTCCTTCTTCTACTTCTTCTGCTTCACCCTCCAGACTTCACCTTCTCCTTCTCCTTCGTCTTCTTCTTCTGATTCACCCTCCAGACTTCACCTTCTCCTTCTCTTTCTTCTGCTTCTTCTGATTCACCCTCCAGACTTCACCTTCTCCTTCTCCTTATCCTGCTTCTTCTGATTCACCGTCCAGACTTCACCTTCTCCTTCTCCTTCTTCTGCTTCTTCTGATTAACTCTCCAGACTTCACCTTCTCCTTCTCCTTCTTCTACTTCTTCTGCTTCACCCTCCAGACTTCACCTTCTCCTTCTCCTTCTTCTGCTTCTTCTGATTCACCCTCCAGACTTCACCTTCTCCTTCTCCTTCTTCTGCTTCTTCTGATTCACCCTCCAGACTTCACCTTCTCCTTCTCCTTCTTCTACTTCTTCTGATTCACCCTCCAGACTTCACCTTCTCCATTTCCTTCTTCTGCTTCTTCTGCTTCACCGTCCTGACTTCACCTTCACCTTCTCCTTCTTCTACTTCTTCTGCTTCATCCCGCTGACATCACCTGCTCCTTCTCCTTCTTCTGCTTCTTCTGATTCACCCTCCTAACTTCACCTTCTCCTTCTCCTTCTTCTGCTTCTTCTGATTCACCCTCCTGACTTCACCTTCTCCTTCTCCTTCTTCTGCTTCTTCTGATTCACCCTCCAGACTTCAGCTTCTCCTTCTCCTTCTTCTGCTTCTTCTGATTCACCCTCCAGACTTCACCTTCTCCTTCTTCTGATTCTTCTGATTCACCCTCCAGACTTCACCTTCTCCTTCTCCTTCTTCTGCTTCTTCTGATTCACCCTCCTGACCTCACCTTCTCCTTCTCCTTCTTCTACTTCTTCTGATTCACCCTCCTGACTTCACCTTCTCCTTCTCCTTCTTCTACTTCTTCTGCTTCACCCTCCAGACTTCACCTTCTCCTTCTCCTTCTTCTGCTTCTTCTGATTCACCCTCCAGACTTCACCTTCTCCTTCTCCTTCTTCTGCTTCTTCTGATTCACCCTCCAGACTTCACCTTCTCCTTCTCCTTCTTCTACTTCTTCTGATTCACCCTCCAGACTTCACCTTCTCCATTTCCTTCTTCTGCTTCTTCTGATTCACCCTCCAGACTTCACCTTCTCCTTCTCCTTCGTCTACTTCTTCTGATTGACCCTCCAGACTACACCTTCTCCTTCTCCTTCTTCTACTTCTTCTGATTCACCCTCCAGACTTCACCTTCTCCTTCTCCTTCTTCTGTTTCTTCTGATTCACCGTCCAGACTTCACCTTCTCCTTCTCCTTCTTCTACTACTTCTGATTCACCCTCCAGACTTCACCTTCCCCTTCTCCTTCTTCTACTTCTTCTGATTCACCCTCCAGACTTCATCTTCTCCTTCTCCTTCTTCTGCTTCTTCTGATTCACCCTCCAGACTTCAACTTCTCCTTCTCCTTCTTCTGCTTCTTCTGATTCACCCTCCAGACTTCACCTTCTCCTTCTCCTTCTTCTACTTCTTCTGATTCACCCTCCAGACTTCACCTTCTCCTTCTCCTTCTTCTACTTCTTCTGATTCACCCTCCAGTCTTCACCTTCTCCTTCTCCTTCTTCTGTTTCTTCTGCTTCACCCTCCAGACTTCACCTTCTCCTTCTCTTTCTTCTGCTTCTTCTGATTCACCCTCCAGACTTCACCTTCTCCTTCTCCTTCTTCTGATTCTTCTGATTCACCCTCCAGACTTCACCTTCTCCTTCTCCTTCTTCTGCTTCTTCTGATTCACCCTCCTGACTTCACCTTCTCCTTCTCCTTCTTCTACTTCTTCTGCTTCACCCTCCAGACTTCACCTTCTCCTTCTCCTTCTTCTACTTCTTCTGATTCACCCTCCAGACTTCATCTTCTCCTTCTCCTTCTTCTGCTTCTTCTGATTCACCCTCCAGACTTCACCTTCTCCTTCTCCTTATTCTGCTTCTTCTGATTCACCCTCCAGACTTCACCTTCTCCTTCTCCTTATTCTGCTTCTTCTGATTCACCCTCCAGACTTCACCTTCTCCTTCTCCTTCCTCTGCTTCTTCTGATTCACCCTCCAGACTTCACCTTCTCCTTCTCCTTCTTCTGATTCTTCTGATTCACCCTCCAGACTTCACCTTCTCCTTCTCCTTCTTCTGCTTCTTCTGATTCACCCTCCTGACTTCACCTTCTCCTTCTCCTTCTTCTACTTCTTCTGATTCACCCTCCTAACTTCACCTTCTCCTTCTCCTACTTCTACTTCTTCTGCTTCACCCTCCAGACTTCACCTTCTCTTTCTCCTTCTTCTACTTCTTCTGATTCACCCTCCAGACTTCACCTTCTCCTTCTCCTTCTTCTGCTTCTTCTGATTCACCCTCCAGACTTCACCTTCTCCTTCTCCTTATTCTGCTTCTTCTGATTCACCCTCCAGACTTCACCTTCTCCTTCTCCTTCTTCTGCTTCTTCTGATTCACACTCCAGACTTCACCTTCTCCTTCTCCTTCTTCTACTTCTTCTGATTCACCCTCCAGACTTCACCTTCTCCTTCTCTTTCTTCTGCTTCATCTGATTCACCCTTCAGACTTCACCTTCTCCTTCTCCTTCTTCTGATTCTTCTGATTCACCCTCCTGACTTCACCTTCTTCTTCTCCTTCTTCTACTTCTTCTGATTCACCCTCCTGACTTCACCTTCTCCTTCTCCTTCTTCTACTACTTCTACTTCACCCTCCAGACTTCACCTTCTCCTTCTCCTTCTTCTGCTTCTTCTGATTCACCCTCCTGACTTCACCTTCTCCTTCTCCTTCTTCTACTTCTTCTGATTCACCCTCCTGACTTCACCTTCTCCTTCTCCTTCTTCTACTTCTTCTGCTTCACCCTCCAGACTTCACCTTCTCCTTCTCCTTCTTCTACTTCTTCTGATTCACCCTCCAGACTTCATCTTCTCCTTCTCCTTCTTCTGCTTCTTCTGATTCACCCTCCAGACTTCACCTTCTCCTTCTCCTTATTCTGCTTCTTCTGATTCACCCTCCAGACTTCACCTTCTCCTTCTCCTGATTCTGCTTCTTCTGATTCACCCTCCAGACTTCACCTTCTCCTTCTCCTTCTTCTGCTTCTTCTGATTCACCCTCCTGACTTCACCTTCTCCTTCTCCTTCTTCTACTTCTTCTGATTCACCCTCCTGACTTCACCTTCTCCTTCTCCTTCTTCTCCTTCTTCTGCTTCACCCTCCAGACTTCACCTTCTCCTTCTCCTTCTTCTACTTCTTCTGATTCACCCTCCAGACTTCACCTTCTCCTTCTCCTGCTTCTGCTTCTTCTGATTCACCCTCCATACTTCACCTTCACTTCTCCTTATTCTGCTTCTTCTGATTCACCCTCCAGACTTCAACTTCTCCTTCTCCTTCTTCTGCTTCTTCTGATTCACCCTCCAGACTTCACCTTCTCCTTCTCCTTCTTCTGCTTCTTCTGATTCACCCTCCAGACTTCACCTTCTCCTTCTCCTTCTTCTGCTTCTTCTGATTCACCCTCCAGACTTCACCTTCTCCTTCTCCTTCTTCTACTTCTTCTGATTCACCCTCCAGACTTCACCTTCTCCTTCTCTTTCTTCTGCTTCTTCTGATTCACCCTCCAGATTTCATCTTCTCCTTCTCCTTCTTCTGCTTCTTCTGATTCACCCTCCAGACTTCACCTTCTCCTTCTCATTCTTCTGCTTCTTCTGATTCACCCTCCAGACTTCACCTTCTCCTTCTCCTTCTTCTGCTTCTTCTGATTCACCCTCCTGACTTCACCTTCTCCTTCTCCTTCTTCTACTTCTTCTGCTTCACCCTCCAGACTTCACCTTCTCCTTCTCCTTCTTCTACTTCTTCTGATTCACCCTCCAGACTTCACCTTCTCCTTCTCCTTCTTCTGCTTCTTCTGATTCACCCTCCAGACTTCACCTTCTCCTTCTCCTTATTCTGCTTCTTCTGATTCACCCTCCAGACTTCACCTTCTCCTTCTCCTTCTTCTGCTTCTTCTGATTCACACTCCAGACTTCACCTTCTCCTTCTCCTTCTTCTACTTCTTCTGATTCACCCTCCAGACTTCACCTTCTCCTTCTCTTTCTTCTGCTTCATCTGATTCACCCTCCAGACTTCACCTTCTCCTTCTCCTTCTTCTGATTCTTCTGATTCACCCTCCTGACTTCACCTTCTTCTTCTCCTTCTTCTACTTCTTCTGATTCACCCTCCTGACTTCACCTTCTCCTTCTCCTTCTTCTACTACTTCTACTTCACCCTCCAGACTTCACCTTCTCCTTCTCCTTCTTCTGCTTCTTCTGATTCACCCTCCTGACTTCACCTTCTCCTTCTCCTTCTTCTACTTCTTCTGATTCACCCTCCTGACTTCACCTTCTCCTTCTCCTTCTTCTACTTCTTCTGCTTCACCCTCCAGACTTCACCTTCTCCTTCTCCTTCTTCTACTTCTTCTGATTCACCCTCCAGACTTCATCTTCTCCTTCTCCTTCTTCTGCTTCTTCTGATTCACCCTCCAGACTTCACCTTCTCCTTCTCCTTATTCTGCTTCTTCTGATTCACCCTCCAGACTTCACCTTCTCCTTCTCCTGATTCTGCTTCTTCTGATTCACCCTCCAGACTTCACCTTCTCCTTCTCCTTCTTCTGCTTCTTCTGATTCACCCTCCTGACTTCACCTTCTCCTTCTCCTTCTTCTACTTCTTCTGATTCACCCTTCTGACTTCAACTTCTCCTTCTCCTTCTTCTCCTTCTTCTGCTTCACCCTCCAGACTTCACCTTCTCCTTCTCCTTCTTCTACTTCTTCTGATTCACCCTCCAGACTTCACCTTCTCCTTCTCCTGCTTCTGCTTCTTCTGATTCACCCTCCATACTTCACCTTCACTTCTCCTTATTCTGCTTCTTCTGATTCACCCTCCAGACTTCAACTTCTCCTTCTCCTTCTTCTGCTTCTTCTGATTCACCCTCCAGACTTCACCTTCTCCTTCTCCTTCTTCTGCTTCTTCTGATTCACCCTCCAGACTTCACCTTCTCCTTCTCCTTCTTCTGCTTCTTCTGATTCACCCTCCAGACTTCACCTTCTCCTTCTCCTTCTTCTACTTCTTCTGATTCACCCTCCAGACTTCACCTTCTCCTTCTCTTTCTTCTGCTTCTTCTGATTCACCCTCCAGATTTCATCATCTCCTTCTCCTTCTTCTGCCTTCTTCTGATTCACCCTCCAGACTTCACCTTCTCCTTCTCCTTCTTCTGCTTCTTCTGATTCACTCCTCCAGACTTCACCTTCTCCTTCTCCTTCTTCTACTTCTTCTGATTCACCCTCCAGACCTCACCTTCTCCTTCTCCTTCTTCTACTTCTTCTGATTCACCCTCCAAGATTTCATCTTCTCCTTCTCCTTCTTCTACTTCTTCTGATTCACCCTCCAGACTTCACCTTCTCCTTCTCCTTCTTCTGCTTCTTCTGATTCACCCTCCAGACATCCCCTTCTCCTTCTCC